>NC_082724.1:79543611-79718611 GCF_030144855.1 Hypanus sabinus | reverse complement strand
TGTGACAATTTACAATGACTAATTAAGCTACTAACCAACAGGTCTTTAGGTGGAAACCAGAGCACTTGGAGGAAACCTATGTGCACACAGGAAGGAACATACAAACATGCTTACAGAAGATGCCAGCATTGAACTTCAAACTTTAATGTCCAAGCTATAGTAGCCTTGCACAAGCTGATTTAATGGGACCTCTCTTCTAGTAGAAAGTTCAACCTGTAACTGAAAATCTGTGGACACTTGCTCATCAGGCATGCTCCTATGCTCATATGTAACTTAACTGTCTGATTTCAATTGCCAGCAGTTCTGGGCAGGTTAGTAATATGACAATATCTTTTTATGCTAAATGTTATTGACTCAGCTTGATACATTTGTAAAATTCCTGTGTGCACAGCAGTTCAAAGTTCAAAGTACATTTATTATCGAAGTATGTATACCATACACAACCTTGCCATTTATCTTCTTGCAGGCAGCCACAAAACAAAGAAGTTATAAAATCCGTGAAAAGCCACACACCGTATAGACTGACAAACATCCAATGTGAAAAAAGAACAAATTATGAAAACAATAAAAAAGTAAATTAGTTTTACACAGACCAAGAACTACAGAGAAAATGAGGCCACAACCAGGGAGCCATTTCAATACCACAGACAGACTAGGAGCCTGATGGCTGGAGGCCACAACCAGGGAGCCAGATTCAGTACTGAGGATAGTCAAGCCTCATGCAGTAGTAAACTGAATACAGTTCGTCCTTCACCGCTGGCCTTGATGCCTTAATAGAACATAGAACTTAGAATATAGAAATCTACAGCACCTTACAGGCCCTTTGGCCCACAATGTTGTACCGACCATATAACCTACTCTAGAAACTGCCTAGAATTTCCAGTGTACAGTCCTGTATTTTTCTAACCTCCATGGACCTATCGAAAGAGGCACCTAAACAACGCTATTGTATCCGCTTCCACCACCGTCACTGGCAGTGCAATTCACAAACCCACCACTCTCTGAGTAAAAAACCTACCCCTGACATCCCCCTTATACCTATTTTCTTCAAAATATGTCCCCCTGTGTTACCCATTTCAGCCCTGGGAAAAAGCCTCTGCCTATCCACATGATCAATGCCTTTCATCATCTTTTACACCTCTTTCAGGTCACCTCGCATCCTCTGTCACTCCAAGGAGAAAAGACCAAGTTCAGTCAACATATTCTCATTAAGTATGCCCTTTTTAATCTGGCTCAGTGCTTAAATATGTAAAACTATGCATAAAAAGATAAATACTGGTTTAGCAGTGTAGGATGAAAAGACTAGATTAGCTACCCTGGTACAAAGCAACTCCACTGAGCATATTGTAACCCTTTCAGAGGAACGCACTGAGATTGTACGTTGGTCTGTTCAGAAGTCATGGGGGGGGGGGGAGATAATATATCAACACTGACGGTGATATGGTGGTATCATTGGAGAGACAGTGCGTAGGATAATAGATTATATCCAAAGGACAGGCAGGAGAACACAACAAATATCTAGAAGGTTCTTCATTTTTCAAAAGCGACAATTTTACCTTGGAATACAAACAGAAATTGCTGGCTCTCATCAGCACGTTAACAGTGGGAAAAGTACACTTCCCAGATAAATGGCCTTCTGTCACAATTGCCTAGAATTTCCAACATTTTCTGTTTTGATTTCAGACTCCTTCTTCCTGCAGTATTTTGCTTTTAAGTTTCTTTGTCCATCTGTTCTGCATTGACACAATGGGCCAAATAGCCTCACTTTTTGATGTATAATTTTATGATTCTCTGAAGAATTTCCCCTCATATGGAAGTGAAAGTTACATGAATAGTCAAAGGAAGAAGTACTGAGATTGTGTTAATGTTAATTAGATGGGTTACTGGGCAGTTTGGCTTCATGGGCTGGAAGGTGTGTGTGGGTGATGGGCAGGTGGAATGGGTGGAGGAGGGGAAAAGGGATAGGGTGACGGGGTCTGGGGTGGGTGTAGGAGGAAATGGGTTGATCAGGAGGAGGGGAAAAGGGATAGGGTGACGGGGTCTGGGGTGGGTGTAGGAGGAAATGGGTTGATCAGGAGGAGGGGAAAAGGGATAGGGTGACGGGGTCTGGGGTGGGTGTAGGAGGAAATGGGTTGATCAGGAGGGGGGAAAAGGGATAGGGAGACGGGGTCTGGGGTGGGTGTAGGAGGAAATGGGTCGATCAGGAGGAGGGGAAAAGGGATAGGGTGACGGGGTCTGGGGTGGGTGTAGGAGGAAATGGGTTGATCAGGAGGGGGAAAAGGGATAGGGTGACGGGGTCTGGGGTGGGTGTAGGAGGAAATGGGTCGATCAGGAGGAGGGGAAAAGGGATAGGGTGACGGGGTCTGGGGTGGGTGTAGGAGGAAATGGGTCGATCAGGAGGAGGGGAAAAGGGATAGGGTGACGGGGTCTGGGGTGGGTGTAGGAGGAAATGGGTTGATCAGGAGGGGGGAAAAGGGATAGGGTGACGGGGTCTGGGGTGGGTGTAGGAGGAAATGGGTCGATCAGGAGGAGGGGAAAAGGGATAGGGTGACGGGGTCTGGGGTGGGTGTAGGAGGAAATGGGTCGATCAGGAGGAGGGGAAAGGGGATAGGATGATGGGGTCTGGGGTGGGAGTAGGAGGAAATGGGTCGATCGGGGGGGGGAAGGGGACTGATGGAGTGCAGTTTGTTCTGTTTGTTTTAGTCACAACAACTATTTCATGTCTGTTGCATTGATTTAACCAGACAGAGCTGGTTTTGTGTAGCAATGGGATAGAACATAGACATCTGCAGCACATTACAGGCCCCTTGTCCCACTATGTTGTGCCGACCACGTAACCGAGTCTAGAAACTGCCCAGAATTACCTGATTGCATTGCCCTCTATTCTTCTTAGCTCCAAGTACCCATCTAAGAGTCTCTCAAAAGACCCTATTGTATCCACCTCCACCAACGTCACCTGCAGGGCTATGAAAGCATGTAGTGCTGGGAAATCTCAGTATGTCAGATTGCACATTGATGCACAATCAAGAACTCTCCGAGATGTGAGGTGAAATACCGGCTTTTATTGACTGGAAGAAAGAACAAGCAGTAGTTGACCACCATACTACATCCTGGAGACTGAGGGCAGGGCTCAGGCCTCAATCGCCTTTATATCGGGGTCAGTGGGAGGTGCCACGGTCAGTGGGAGGAGCCACAGGAGCAGTCAGCGGGGGTGGGGGGGCCGTGTCCAGACAGGTATATGTCGTTCACCACATTCACCCCCCCTTTGTTTTAAAAGAGAGTTCCACAGGGCGAAGTTTCTTACAAGTATATTTACAGGTTAAGTCTATCAGGTGGTTGAATCTGTCGCTGCGATCTACGTAGCACCGGCTGTGATTGCACAGGTGCCGGTGGTGATCGCACCAGAGACGGTGGTTGTGCTGGTTCCGGCCTAACTGGAGGTGTCAGCCCACTAGGCGTCAGTGATCCCTCATGCGTGTGCGAGGCGCCTGGTATATGCGTGGGCGAGGCGCCCGGTACGGGAGTGTCGTGAGGAGTCTGTGTAGGGCTTGGTGTGCGCGGTGTCACCTCAGGTACAGGGTTCATAGTTACCGTGGAGTGTTCAGGGTAGGGGTCTGCTGCTCCTATGGGTGCCAGGTCGCGGATGGAGACCGTGTCCTCCCACCCATCAGGTAAGACCACGTAGGCATACTGGGGGTTCGCATGTAGAAGGTGAACCCTCTCGGCCAGCGGGGAGTATTTATTGCTCCTCACATGTCTCCGGAGCAGCACTGGCCCTGGGGACATCAGCCAATAGCCGGTAGGGTGGTCCCAGTGGCAGACTTCCTGGGAAAAGAGAATAGGCGCTCGTGAGGGATGGCATTGATGGACGTACATAACAGGGAGCGGATGGAGTGGAGTGCCTCAGGGAGGACCTCCTGCCAGCGAGAGACCGGCAATCCCTTTGACTTAAGGGCTAAAAGTGTGGCCTTCCACACTGTGGCATTCTCCCTCTCCACCTGTCCATTTCCCCGGGGATTATAGCTCGTGGTCCTACTAGTAGCAATGACCCCAGCCAGCAGGTACCGGTGCAGCTCATCATTCATAAAGGAGGACCCTCTTTCACTGTGGATATAGCAGCGATATCCGGACAAAGTGAAGAGCTGGCGCAGGGCTTTTATGACGGACGTGGCAGTGGTGTCGGGGCAGGGGATGGCAAAGGGGAACCGCGAGTACTCGTCGATAATATTGAGAAAGTAGGCATTGCGGTCGGTGGAGGGAAGGGGACCCTTAAAGTCAACACTCAGTCGCTCAAAGGGGCCTTGATAAGCTGTTCCTTTTCAGGACAGTAGAAGTGTGGTTTGCACTCACCGTAGACTTGGCAGCCCCTGGTCATCGTCCTGATTTCCTCAAGGGAGTAAGGCAGGTTCCGGGCTTTCACAAAATGGTAAAATCGGGTGACCCCCGGGTGGCAAAGATGTGCATGGAGGGCGTATAGCTGGTTGAGCTGTGTGCTGGCACACGCTCCCCGGGATAGGGCATCAGGGGGCTCATTGAGCCTTCCAGGCCGGTACAGGATATCACAGTTGTAGGTGGAGAATTCTATTCTCCACCACAAAATTTTATCATTTTTGATTTTGCCCCGCTGTTGGTTGCTGAACATGAATGCAACCGAGCGCTGGTTGGTCAGCAAGGTGAACCTTTTGCCGGTGAGATAGTGCCTCCAGTTCCTAATAGCTTCCACTATGGCCTGGGCTTCTTTCTCCACCGCGGAGTGCCGAATTTCAGTGCCTTGAAGGGTACGAGAAAAGAATGCTACTGGCCTGCCTTCCTGATTGAGGGTAGTAGCCAGCGCGAAATCGGAGGCGTCACTCTCTACTTGGAAGGGAATGGTCTCGTCCACCGCATGCATCATTGCTTTGGCAATGTCCCCTTTAATGCAGCTGAAGGCCGCGCAGGCCTCGACAGAGAGGGGAAATGTGGTAGACTTGACCAGGGGGCGGGCCTTGTCTGCGTAATGGGGGACCCATTGGGCGTAATAGGAAAAGAAGCCCAGGCACCATCTGAGGGTTTTGAGAGTGGTGGGAAGAGGGAGTTCTAATAGGGGGCACATACGGTCGGGATCAGGGCCAATGACCCTGTTCTCCACAACATACCCAAGGATAGCGAGTCGGGTGGTTCCAAACACACACTTGTCCCTGTTATAAGTAAGGTTCAGGCTTTGGCCATTTGGAAAAATCATTGGAGGTTGGTGTTGTGATCTGGCCAATTGTGACCGCAGATGGTGATGTTATCCAGATAGGGAAATGTGGCCTTCAGTTGGCACTGGTCCACCATCCGGTCCATTTCCCTCTGGAAGACAGAGACACCATTCGTGACACCGAAGGGGACGCGCAGGAAGTGATAGAGCCCACCGCCCACCTCGAAGGCAGTGTAGGGGCGGTCCTCCAGGCGGATGGGGAGCTGGTGGTAAGCGGATTTCAGATCTATGGTCGAGTACACCTTGGACTGAGCTATCTGGGTGACCATATCCGCGATGCGGGGTAGTGGGTACGCATCAAGCTGTCTGAACCTATTGATGGTCTGGCTATAGTCCACGACCATCCTATTTTCCTGCCCGGTCCGAACAACAACCACCTGGGCCCTCCAAGGACTTGTGCTTGGCTCAATGATCCCCTCCCTGAGCAGCCGCTGCACCTCCGACTGAATGAAGGCTCTGTCCCCCGCGCTGTACCTCCTGCTTTTAGTTGCCACAGGTTTACAGTCGGGGGTCAGGTTGGCGAACAGCGGTGGGGGAGGGATCTTGAGAGTGGAGAGGCTGCAAGTGGTGTCAGTAGTGCAGCTGTCGGCATGGTGCTGGGTGGGATGTGCGGGTCGGTGTGTGTGCGTGGTCAGTAGCGGGGTATATGACGAAGGCCCACAAAACTGAGGATTCCTGACAGTGAGTGGTGGGAGGGGTCCGTCATATGCCCTAGTCACACTTTCGAAGTGGCTCTGGAAGTCCAGCCCCAATAGCACAGGCGCACACAGTTGAGGCATGACCAGTAGCACAAAGTCCCAATATTCTGTGCCCTGTACCACCAATGTCACTACACAATCCCCCCGGATGTCCGTGGAATGCGACCCAGAAGCCATGGTGACCCTCTGGCTTACCGGCCGTATCACGAGTCCGCAGCTTTGCAGTGTGTCCGGGTGAATAAAACTCTCAGTGCTGCCCATGTCAAACAGGCAGCTAGTCCTGTGCCCCTCCACCAGGATGTCCATCATTGACCTTGCAAGCTGGTGTGGGGCGCTTTGGTCGAGGGTCACGGAGGCCAGAATTGAATTGCCGCCTTGGTGCCCGGTAAGCACTGGTGGGTCGGGGGTGGGGCGTGGTGGCACCGACAAAGATGGCGGCCCCCATGCCTCACACGCAGCGCTGCCCGACCCTGCTCGTGGCTTAGACTTACAGACCTTGGCGAAATGGCCCTTCTTCCTGCAGCTGGAGCAGGTCGCTTCTCAGGCCGGGCAGCGTTTTAGGGGGTGCTTTTTGAGTCCGCAGAAGTTATACTGCGCGGACTTGTGACTGGCAGGAGCTGTGGTCGGGTTCGGGGAGTTCGTGGAATCGTGACTGGCAGCGGTGGTGGTGAATTCGCTCGTGGGAACCGGCGGCGGGGTCTGAGGTGTCCACGGAACTGGCGGGGGATCGCGTGGCTGGACAGCGTCAGCATTGTGCAGAGCAGCCTCCAGCGCGTCGACCGTCTCGATCGCTGGCGTAAGGTAAGATCAGCATTTTCCAGCAGCCGCTGGTGCACATACACTGACCTGATCCCCGTAACGAAGGTGTCTCTTACCAGGAGCTCCGAATGCTGCTCCGCCGTCAGAGCTTTGCAGTCGCAAGTTCGCACGAGTGTCTGTAGGGCTCGGAGAAACATGGCGCTCGACTCTCCAGCCCACTGTCGCCACGTCACTGAGCGATGTCTTGTGTAGTCAGTGTTCACCGGCGGCAGGTACTGTCTTTTAAGGGCATCCAGTGCCCCTTGGTAGGTCGGTAGGTCCCTGATAAGGGAAAATACTTTCGGACTTACTCTAGATAGTAAAATTTTGTACATCGTGGCAGGCTCAGTCACTGGAATCTGTTCCAAGTACGATTGGAAGCATGCAAGCCAGAGTTCAAAGGCAAGAGCTGCTTTGGAGTCTTGCGGATCAAGGTCTAATTTTTCCGGATGTAAAATGCTGTCCATGGTTTAAACCTCCAGTCAATAAAATTGATGCACCAATAACTCTCTGAGACGTGAGGCGAGATATAGGCTTTTATTGGCTGGAAAAAAGAACAAGCAGCAATTGACCACCATACTACATCCTGGAGACTGAGAGCCGGGCTCAGGCCTCAATTGCCTTTATACCGGGGTCCGTGGGAGGTGCCACGGTCAGTGGGAGGAGACACAGGAGCAGTCGGGGGGGCGTGTCCAGACAGGTATATGTAGTTCACCACACATATATGGATAGAGAAACAAGGTTCATGTTTATTTTATTTATTTTTATTTATACAAAGATAAGTGCGGAATAGGTCCTTCTAACCCTTCAATCCATGCTGTCCCCCGACAACCCTAACCTAATCACAGAGCAGTTTAAAATGAGCAAATAACCTAACAACCAGTCTGTCTTTGGACTATGCAAGGCAACAGAAGCACATGCATTCCATGGGGAGGATATACAGACACTGGGATTGAACTGCCAATCCTGATCTATAATAGTCTACCACTACTCCTGTGCTACTGTGATCATCCATTCACTTTCTGATCCAAATCTATGAAAAGAAGTACAGTCCATGTTTCTGGCCGAGAGCCTTCAGCAGGTCTGGAGAAAAAGAAGCTGAGGAGTAGATTTGAAAGGTGGGAGGAGGGAGAGGGAAACAGAAGGTGATAGGTGAAACTTGGAGGGGGAGGGATGAAACGAAGAGTTGAATGGTGAAAGAGACAGAAGGCCATGGAAGGAAGAAAAGGGGAGGTGAGGAGCACCAGAGGGAGGTGATGGGGGGCAAGGAAATAACATGAGAGGGACAAGGGGATGGAAAATGGTGAAGGGGTGGGGAAGGTTTTATTGGAAGTTTGAGAAATCAATGTCAAGATGAGGCCACACTTAGGCTGGTGGAACAACACCTTATATTTTGTTTGGGTAGCCTCCAACCTGATGGCATGAACATCGATTTCTCAGTCCAGGAGCCTGATGGCTGTAGGCCACAACCACAGAGCAGAGTCGGCCCGAAATGTCGACTGTACTTTTTTCCCGTTGATGCTGCCTGGCCTGCTGAGTTCCTCCACCATTTTGTGTGTGTTTCTCCGATTTCCACCATCTGTAGATTTTCTCTTGTTCATACTTGTAACATTGACTAGATTCTGAGAAGACCCCGGTTTCAGAAGAGGGCTGGTCTGGCAGCCAAGAGCAATGAACAAAAGGTTTTTTCAAGAGGAAGGGATCTCAAGATTGCATCAATGCTTACAAAGTCATGTGATCTAGAGACTGAAATCTATTAGGGCAGAATGAGACTGTAGTGAGATTTTATAATAGCATTACATGGCTAAATGATGCTTTCATTGTGGTGTGAGGTGGGATTAGCAATGGAAAATATGTCGTCTGAGATATGATACAAAATAGGAATGTTTCTTGTGGGGAGACTATGGTTGCAGCACTGACATTTTGAATCTCCACCAGTAATAGCTGTGCACATGCTTATTCCTCTGTGAATCAATGATGAAAGCAGAATGGTGGTGAGATACTCCGGAGGCGGGAAGGTGACTGGAGAGGTCAAGTTAAAGTTAAGTAGCTAAAGGATTCAGGGCTTTGACTGTAGGCAAAATATGGTCAGGTGGTACTGTGCAAGCTTCGGTCAATGAGATGGCAGGTGGGAATATTTGCAGTCTTCAGTAGCAAGCAGTTCAGAGGAGAACTCAGGGAATTGATGAGATGATGCATGGCAGATAGTTCACTGGATCATTAGAGCAAGGGGTGTACTATTGCCTGAATCCATTGGGAGGAACGAAGCTCAGACTGTTGTCGAGACTCCACTTTGACCAAATCGGACAACAATGCAGTAGTGGCAGGGATGATGTGAGTCTTGGAAAAGGGCTGAGCATCCTTGAAACATCTGCTATTCATGGAGCTGCTGAATGACCTGTATCCATGGTGCCTCAAGGGGAGACAGTGCTGCTATGCAGAGGCAATTGAACAATTCTGAAAATCCATGCATTGTGTTACTTCAGGTTTAGATGTCAACCTGGTGCAGCGGCCAAGGTGCAGCACGTGAGACTGATTTGAATGCAGTGCAAGCTGCCCGGAACCAAAAGGTCAGGGCTGATGAATTCTAACAATGAAAGAATCAGCCTGGGAAGGGGAATGTTCCATCTCCTTGGGGACCCATAATAAGAGTCTAGTTGTGAGAGGAGCCTGCATGAGAGTATGAAGGTGGGAAACATTAAAATGAATTTAAGTTGGAGAATGTTATTAATGGATTTGCGATACATGGAAATATTTTGGAAACTGTGTAACTTTAACTATTGCTGCAGATAATGGGTGTTTGGAAATGTGTGTGATATATCGTATTCACAGTTATGTCCTGACCCTAAACGACTCAAAAGCATAATTCAAAGAAGATGGTGAAATATTAATGTTGTATTTTCCACAGCTGTTTGGCATCTGAGCAGTACTGGCAGTAGGTGTGGGGGGGGGGGGGGTGGATAGGATGTTTCAACTTACATCTCTCACTGCTTGCCGCAAGACAATGTAAAACCCTGCACCTTAGTGTTAACCCAAGTCACCAAATTTCTACAGTGGGCAAGCCTCAAGTGAGAGGTGGCATAGATATCCATTCATGACTAAAAAGCATCTTGATTGATTTATAGGGGAATATAGTCTCGGCAATCACTTTATTAGGCACAGGAGGTACCACAAAAACCTACGCTCATTTTCTCCTACTGCTGGAGCTGGTCCACTACAAGAGTTTGATGTGTTGTTCATTCAGAGATGCTACTCTGCACATCATTGCTGTAACACATGGTTATTGGAATTGCTATGGCCTTCCTGTCAGCTTGACCCAATCTGGCCATTCTCCTCAACCTCTCTCATTAACAAGGCATTTTCAACCACAGAACTGCTGCTCACTGTTAATCATTTAGAGTTCCTTGTGTTTTTTTTAATGAGCGACTCACACTTTGTGATGCGCTCTCCTGGTGCTTTCTGTTTAAGCTTGTTAAGGTTATTTTAATAGACACGGGGATTCCATGTTATTTGTAATATTTAAGTGGACACCAGATTAGCGTTAATCGTGGGGTCCTAATGAGAATGTTATGTCTCGTGGTGTTGCTCAGTTGAGCCACTGATGTTCTGTTAGAATTCTTCTGAATAAACTTTGATCATTGTAAAGGCTTTGGTGAGGAACTGGACCAATTAGTGTTTGGTCTGCACGTGTGACCCTGAACTTTTTCTTGCTGGCTACTTTAGTTTTCTGATGCACCCCTATCTGATGTTAGTGGCCCCTTGCGCTGCTATATCAAGGCCGAAGAAACACAATCTTATATTCCTTAGTGAAGCCTTCCACACTCAGTATCAAATTCTCTAGTTTTATGTTACTTACCCTTTCTTTCTTTCTGTGTCAGAATTGGCCATTTTCTGCCAAACATCCTTCTGTGCATTTTTTTCCCGGGTTTCATTTCTTTGTTAGTACCATCTGACCTCCTGGGCATATCCCACTCGCTTCCTATTAGCAACAGGCAGGCAAGTAATTGTCACTAGCTTCTAACTTTTGCCATTTACTCATTTTAGTTGGCCTCACCCTATCATAGATATTCCCTTTATTTTATCCAGCCCTCACACCCAACTCCTTATACTACCTTCTTTATCTCTCCCTCCCCTCCATTTCTGACAAAGAGCTTGGAGCTGAAATGTTAACTTTATTTCTTATTCGAATTGCTCCCTGACTTGATTATAAGATTAGGGGATAGCTTTCTAAAACAGAACTGTCTGAAAACCTCTTGCGGAAGGCAGTAAACCTTTGGAATTCTCTACTACTCAGCTATGTGGAGGATAGAGTATTGTATTATTTAGAGAGGTAGTGGATATTCCTTTTAAAAGATGAAGGAAGGGAGAGCTATTGGGAACTGGCACAATAGGGGGCTCAGGCTTGGTGCCACGGTTGCGTAGTGCTTAGTTCAAAGTTCAAAGTAAATTTATTATCTAAGTACATAAATGTCACCATATATGACACTGTGATTCATTTTCCTGTGGGCATACACAATAAATTCAATAACCATAATAGAATCAATGAAAGACCTTACCAGCTGCGTGTACAATCAAAGGGCAAAAAACTGCAAACACAAAAAGAAAGAAGAAATAATAACAGTTATAATAATAATAAAAAAACACTTTCTATCCAATTTTCTACTCTATTCACTTTCTATTCTATTCGCACTTTCTAAAATGATATGCTCCATTAGTAACTCTAAAGCAATTAATCTAAATAGTAGAACTATTTTTGAAAGATACACATTTGAACGTTGGACTAGATTAAGTGAAGAATATGGAACATAAAGAAAGGTGCAATAGAGCTGGTGGAATATAAAACAGAGCAGCAGGGTACAATACAACTGATAGATGAATAGGAAACATATCAACAAGCAAAGGAAATAGATCATAGTGCGATAAAAGGAAAACCTCTGACAGAATTTACTTCAAGGTTCAAGATAACCTGCCAAACAGAGCTCAACAGTAAAAATATAACAAAGACAATAAACACTTTTCCTATACCCGTATTAACATATTCTTTTGGCAAAATATCTTAGTCCAAAACTGATCTGGAAAAAATACAAAGAAACATAAGAACTGAAATGGTAAATTTCAGAAAACATTTTGTACACTCAAATGAGCTTAGATTAACGCTACCTAGGACAAAAGGAGGAAGAGGAATAACAGACATTAAACATTTACACAAGTCAAATAAAACTTTTTAGGATATATTTTCATCAAAAAAACAGGATGTGTTACTCCATGCAAGCATATGTAATTGTGATAAGAAGTATACACAACTAAATGTAAACGAGAACACAATCCAGAAAAATAAAGACATTATCATTATATAACCAGTGGAAGAGCATAACTCTCCATGGAAGACATCTCCATGATCTGAGGAAACTAGATGTTGACAAGGAAGCGTCAGACACCTTGCTCAGAGGTGGAGACCTCTTCCCAGAAACAGAATGGTTTCTTGTGGCAATACAGGACCAGGTGATTAACATGAAAATTATGAAAAATACATAATAAAAGACCAACAAATTCAAGAGGATAAAAGCAAAAAATGTCAAGGGAAACCAGAAACGGTCCTACACATTACAGGATCCTGCTGCAGTTTAACTCAATCTGATTTCTTACAGGTGGCAAACATCATTCACCAAAATCTTCCTTTGAAATACAAACTCATAAAAGACACCATACCTTCAATAACTATAAGCCTAATCCAGATTTAGAGTCAGGGTCCCACAAATTATATTATGACTACCCTGTTATTACAGATAGGACAACTCATAATATCCATTTTATTAATCTATAGGAATACAGGACAAACAACTCCTGGCCTCAACAACTGCATGGAGAAACAGCTTCCGCAAATTCACTACCCTTTGGCTAAAGAAATTTCACCACATTTCTGTTTTGAAAGGGCACCCCCTATCCTGAGGCTGTGCCCTCTTGTCCTAGACTCTCCCACCAAGGGAAACATCATTTCCATATCTACTCTGTCTAGGCCTTTCAACATTCAAAAACTTTCAATGAGATCCCCCCATCCTTCTGAATTCCAGCAAGTACAGGCCCAGAGCCATCAAATGTTCCTCGTATGATAACCCTTTCATTCCTGGAATCATCTTTGTGAACCTCCTCTGGACCCTCTCCAATGCCAGCACATCTTTTCAAAGTTGAGGGGCCCAAAACTGTTCACAATGCTCAAGGTGAGGCCTCACCAGTGCCTTATAAATCCTCAGCATCACATCCCTGCTCTTGCATGCTAGACCTCATGAAATGAATGTTAACATGGCATTTGCCTTCCTCACCACCAACTCAACCTGCAAGTTAACCTTCAGGATGTTCTACACAAGGACTCCCAAGTCCCTCTGCATCTCAGGTTCCTGGATTTTCTCCTTGTTTAGGAAATAGTCTGCACATTTATTTCTACTGCCAAAGTACACCACCTTGCATTTTTCAACAGTGTATTTCATTTGCTACTTTCTTCTCCTAGCCTGTCTAAGTCTTTCTGCATACTATGTGTTTCCTCAACACTACCTGCTCCTCCACCAATCTTCATATCATCTGAAAACTTGGAAACAAAGTCATCTATTCTATTATCTAAATCACTTATAGACAACATAAAAAGAAGTGGTCCCAACAGCGACCCCTGCAGAACATACAGGAATCAAAAATGAAAAACACCAGAAATATGCTGAATTAAAAGAAGAAATTGAAAACCTTTGAACGTGAATATTATCCTGATAGTAATGTCTGAAACTGGTATCATCCCAATGGCACTACACAATAGCATTAAACAATTCGGGCTATGCCGCAATGCCTATGTAAATCTTCAGAAAGCCTGGATACTAGAATAGACCCATTTCCACCGATGCTGCCCGACCTGCTGACTTCCTCCAGTTTGTTGTACATGTTGCTTTGACCCCAGCATCTGCAGTGTACTTTGTGTTTACTAGAATAGTCCGAGAGTTTATAGCAATTGAGAAATGAGAGTGCTCAGCTATACCCATACCTCAAGTTTTACTAGCTTGAACTGTGAAAAAAAACAATAAATACCCACAACATGAAAATAATTGAAAATGAGTCCATAGGTTTGGAAACAGTTCAGTGTGTCAGCCGAACATCGAGAAGATGCAGAACGGGGCTGAGAAGTAGCTGATGGACTTCAACCCAGATAAGTGTGAAGTGGTTCATTTTGCTAGGTCCAATTTGAAGACAGAATATAATATTAACAGTAAGGCTCTTGGCAGTGTGGAGGATCTGAGAGATCTTGGGGTCTGTGTCAATAGGACACACAAAGCTCCTGCACAGGTTGATGGTGCTATTAAGAAGGCATATGGTGTGTTGGCATTCATCAACCATGGAATTCATCAAGAGCTGTGAGGTAATGTTGCAGCTATATAAGAAGTTGGTCAGACCCCACTTGGAGGACTATGTTTAACTCTGGTCATCTCACTACAGGAAGGATGTGGATAACATAGAAAGGGTGCAGAGGAGATTTACAAGGATGTTGCCTGGATTGGGGAGCATGCCTTATGAGAGTAGGTTGAGTGAACACGGCCTTTTCTCCTTGGAGCGATGGAGGATGAGAGGTGACCTGATAGAGGTGTATAATGTAATGGGGGGCATTGATTATATGGATAGTCAGAGGCCATTTCCTAGGGCTGAAACACGAGGGGGCATAGTTCTAAGGTGCTTGGAAATAGGTACCGAGGCAATATCAGGGGTACGTTTTTCACACAGAGAGTGGTGGGTGCGTGGAACGCACTGCAGATGATGGTGGTGGAAGCTGATGCAATAGGGTCTTTTAAGACATGGAACTTAGAAAAATAGAGGGTTATGCGTTAGGGAAATTCCAGGCTGTCTCCAGAGTAGGTTACATGGTTGACAAAACATTTTGGCCCAGAGGGCCTGTGATGCTCTGTAAACGTCTATACTCTGCATTCTAAGTGAAGTTGAGTGAAGTTATCCCTTCTGGTTCGAGGGCCTGATTGCTGAGAGTAATAACAGTTCCTGACTTGGTGATGTGAGTCCTGGGGCTCCTGTACCTTCTTCTTGATGGCTGAGAGTAATAACAGTTCCTGACTTGGTGATGTGAGTCCTGGGGCTCCTGTACCTTCTTCTTGATGGCTGAGAGTAATAACTGTTCCTGACTTGGTGTTGTGAGTCCTGAGGCTCCTGTACTTCTTCTTGATGGCTGAGAGTAATAACTGTTCCTGACTTGGTGTTGTGAGTCCTGGGGCTCCTGTACCTTCTTCCTGATGGCTGAGAGTTGTAACTGTTCCTGACTTGGTGTTGTGAGTCCTGGGGCTCCTGTACTTCTTCTTGATGGCTGAGAGTAATAACTGTTCCTGACTTGGTGTTGTGAGTCCTGGGGCTCCTGTACCTTCTTCTTGATGGCTGAGAGTAATAACTGTTCCTGACTTGGTGTTGTGAGTCCTGAGGCTCCTGTACTTCTTCTTGATGGCTGAGAGTAATAACTGTTCCTGACTTGGTGATGTGAGTCCTGAGGCTCCTGTACTTCTTCTTGATGGCTGAGAGTAATAACTGTTCCTGACTTGGTGATGTGAGTCCTGGGGCTCCTGTACTTCTTGCTGATGGCTGAGAGTTGTAACTGTTCCTGACTTGTTGGTGTGAGTCCTGGGGCTCCTGTACTTCTCCCCGATGGCTGTCCTGAGAAGAGAGCATGTCCTGGATGGTGGGGGTCCTTGATGATGGATGCTGCTTTCCTACAACAGCACTCTATGTCGATGTGCTCAATGGTGGGGAGGGCTTTACTCCTGATAAACTGAACGTATCCACTACTTTTTGTGAGATTTTTCATTCAAGGGTATTAGTGTTTCCATCGCAGGCTGTGGTGCAGCCAGTCTATACACTCTCCACCACACAAAGGGTATTAGTGTTTCCATCACAGGCTGTGGTGCAGCCAGTCTATACACTCTCCACCACACAAAGGGTATTAGTGTTTCCATCGCAGGCTGTGGTGCAGCCAGTCTATATACTCTCCACCACACAAAGGGTATTAGTGTTTCCATCGCAGGCTGTGGTGCAGCCAGTCTATACACTCTCCACCACACAAAGGGTATTAGTGTTTCCATCGCAGGCTGTGGTGCAGCCAGTCTATACACTCTCCACCACACAAAGGGTATTAGTGTTTCCATCGCAGGCTGTGGTGCAACCAGTCTATATACTCTCCACCACACAAAGGGTATTAGTGTTTCCATCGCAGGCTGTGGTGCAGCCAGTCTATATACTCTCCACCACACAAAGGGTATTAGTGTTTCCATCGCAGGCTGTGGTGCAGCCAGTCTATATACTCTCCACCACACAAAGGGTATTAGTGTTTCCATTGCAGGCTGTGGTGCAGCCAGTCTATACACTCTCCACCACACAAAGGGTATTAGTGTTTCCATCGCAGGCTGTGGTGCAGCCAGTCTATACACTCTCCACCACACATCTATAGGAGTTTGTCAAAGTTTTAGATGTCATGCCGAATCTGACGTAAGTAGAGGTGCTGTCATGCTTTCTTTGCAATTGCAGTTACGTGCTGGACCCAGGCTGCGACCTATGAAATGATAGCACCTAGGAATTTAAAACTGCTTACCCTCTTCACCTTTGATCCCCAATGAGGACCAGCTCATTGACCTCTGGTTTCCTCTTCCTGAAGTAAAAAAATACGCAAAAATAACGTGTTGCAATCACAGCTTTGTGCTTTGGAGTTTGGAGTTCAATTCTTACGTCATTTGTAAGGAGTCTGTACTTCCTCCCTATGGGATGTGTGAGTTTTCTTCAGATCCTCTGGTTTTCTCCCACAGTCCAAAGATGTACTAATTAGTAGGACAATTGGTCATTGTAAATTGTCCTGTGATTAGGTAAGGGTTAAATCAGGGTTGTTGGGGTTTGCTGGGTGGTGCCACTCAAAGGGCTAGATGAGCCTATACTGCTTTGAATCTCAACAAACAAAGAAGATCTGCCACAGTCATACTGAGTGGCAGGGCAGTATTCAGCTGCCAAATAACCTGCTCCAGTTTTATTAAGTTCTTATGTTCATATGACCTGAGGTTGTTTCCAATGCTTTCTGAGAAATGGTGTGCCTGTTGGTAAGTAGGCCATGTGCAGGAGACTAGCCTTTGCTGTGTTCTTTTTTAATATTAAAGTACCCTTGTTCATTTGGATCACTTTCTATTTTCCAGCATGTCAGAGAGTGGGATATTGAAACAACCTCTAATCCACATTGTTTATGTGCACAACATATTACACTAACATAGCCATGGGGGGAGCCCATGTTAAATTACACCATGACCTTAGATTGATAACCTGAAGACCTTCTCTTACACCTACAAGCAAAAGGAATCCCAAATATTTGGAAATTTATTTATCTGTCTCAAGAGATTTAATTTTTGAAAAAGCCAGGATGGAACAAATTGTATGGATTCTATTCAAAAGGATTGTTGAGCTGAATAGCAGTTTACAGTCCTGATTTTAAATTTCCAAAAAAGGTTGTACTTTCCTCCTTTGCCTTCAGTTTGATCTCCTTCCTTTGGCACACTGGAGACAATGCTTTTCAATGTGGAATGTGTGTCCATGTACAGTCCAAAATACCTTAAAGGTAATCCACAATTTAACCAAATTTTTTTAGTGTCATGTATTCAATGAGATACCTCAAATTGCATTGTTAAAACCCTAAATAAGTTGATGTACTGGATCAACAATTCTCTGACCTAAATATCTAGTTTTCTAGTATCCATAAGACCATAAAACCATAAGACAAAGGAGCAGAATTAGGCTTTTTGGTCCATCGAGTCTTTTTCGCCACAGCATCACCACAAATTTTCTATTCTTTTCAACACCCATTCTCCTGCCTTCTCCCCAAAACCTTTGACATCCTGAATATTTCAACCTCCCTTGAAATACATCCAATGACCTGGCCTCCACAGCCGTCTGTAGCAATGAATTCCACAGATTCACCACCCTCTGGCTGAAGAAATTCCTCCTCTTCTCTGTTCTAAAGTGATATTCTTCCATTCTGAGGCTATGCCCTCTGTTCCTAGATTATCCATTTTGGAAACATCCTCTTCACATCCACTCTACCTTGTCCTTTCAATATTCAATGGGATTCAATAAGATCCACTTTCATTCTTGTAAACTCCAGCCCAGAGCCATTACACACTCCTCACATCTTAATTCTTTCTTTCTTTCTCAGGATCATTCTTTTAAACCTCCTCTGGACCCTCTCTCATACCAACACTCCTTTCCTAGATGAGGGGCCTAAATCTGTTCATAATACTCCACAGGTGGTCTGACAAATGAGTTGGTGTTTGATTAATTTGTCAGAATCCTTTAAGGATGTTACAGTGCTTTGGATTTGGATTTTCAGAAGACACTCTCTGAGGTTCCATGTAAAAGGTTATTGTACAAGGCAGGAGTGCACCGAGTTTGGACGTCATCATGGACAGCTAGCAGGGAGTTAAGATAAATAGATCTTTTTGAGCTGGCAGCACATAACTAGTGGGCCATCCCGAGGATCTGTGTTGTTGCCATAATTATTTATAATATATATAAATAGATAATTTATCTAGGACAACACAGTAGCGTATCGGTTAGAATGATGGTATTACAGCACCAGCGACCCAGGTTGAATTCCACTGCTGTCTGTAAGGAGTTTGTACATTCTCCCTGTGACCGCATCGGTTTCCACTGGCTCCACATATATTCCAAAGAGGTACAGGTTGGTAAGTGGATTTGTCACGTGGCTGTAACTGGGCAGAAGGCTCTGTTACCATGCAGTATATCTAAATAACATAATTATATATATGAACATAAGCAACACACACAAAATGCTGGAGGAACTCAGCAGGCCAGTCAGCATCTATGGAAATGGTACAGTCGACGTTTTGGGCCGAGACCCTTCAGCAGGACATAAGAAGGGTCTCATCCCGAAAGTCAACATTATACTCAATACGGACTGCTGATAACATCTCCTCCTCGCTGACGATCAACACTAGTGCACCTCAGGGGTGTGTGCTTAAACCACTGCTCAACTCTCTATATACCCATGACTGTGTGGTTAGTCATAGATTAAGTACCATCTATAAATTTGCTAATGATGCAACGATTGATGGTAGAATCTCAGGTGGTGATGAGAGGGCGTACAGGAGTGAGATATGCCAACTACTGGAGTGACGTTGCTGCAACAACCTGGCACTCAGCGTCAGTAAGATGAAAGGGCTGACTGTCGACTTCCGGAAGGAGAAGATGAAGGAACACATTCCAATCCTCACAGAGGGATCAGGAGTGAACAATTTCAAGTTCCTGGGTGTCAAGATCTCTGAGAATAACTTTGTCCCAACATATAATATGTCAGCAAATACACTCAAAAACTTCTATAGTTGTACTGTGGAGAGCATTCTGACAGGCTGCATCACTCTCTGGTATGGGGAGGTTACTGCACAGGACCAAAAGAAGCTGCAGAGGATTGTAAATCTAGTCAGCTCCATCTTGGGCATGAGCCTACAAAGTACCCAGGACGTCTTCAAGGAGCGGTGTCTCAGAAAGACAGCATCTATTATTAAGTACCTCCAGCACCCAGTGCATGCCCTTTTCTCACTGTTACCATCAGGTAGGAGGTACAGAAGCCTGAAGGCACACAGTCAATGATTCAGGAACAGCTTCTTCCCCTCTGCCATCCAATTCCTAAATGGACATTGCACCCTTGGACACGACCTCACTTTTTAAAATATATAGTATTTCTGATTTTTGCATAGTTTTTAATCTATTCAATATACATATACTGCAATTTATTTATTTATTTATTATTGTTATTTCATTTTGTTTTGTTCTCTCTTCTAGATTATGTACTGCATTGAGCTACTGCTGCTAAGTTAACAAATTTCACATCACATGCCAGTGATTATAAACGTGATTCTGAAAAAGTGTGGATACAGCCCAGTGCATCAAGGGTAAAGCCTCCCCCAGCATTGGGTACATCTACATGGAACGCTGTTTCAGGAAAGCAGCATCCATCATCAGGGACCCCCCTGCTAAGGACATGTTCTCTTCTCACTACTGTCATCAGGAAGAAGGTACAGGAGCTTAAGATCTCACTGCACCAGGTTCAGGAACTGTTATTGCCTCTCAACCATTAGGCTCTTGACCCAGAGTGAATAACTTCACTCAACTTCACTTGCCCATCACTGAACTGTTTCCACAACCTACAGATTCACTTTCAAGGATTCTTCATCTCATGTTCTTGATATTTATTTATTATTATTATTGGTTTACGTTTGTATTTGCACTCTGGTTGAACACCCAGGTTGGTATGGTTTTTCACTGATTCTGTTATGATTATTAATCTATTATAGATTTACTGAGTATGCCTACAAGAGATGAATTTTATGTTGGTATATGGTGACATGCATGCACTTTGGTAATAAATTTACTTTGAGAATCTGGAAATACAGAGCAACACAAACAAAATACTGGAGGAAGTCAGCAGCATCGATGGAAAGGAGTAAACAGTTTTGTCCCAGACTTCATCAGGACTCTATTCCTTTCCATAGATGCTACCTGACCTGCTGAGTTCCTCCGGTATTTTGTGTGTGGCCCATTTAAGATGAAAAGTGATTTCAACTGTCTAAGGGTCACAGACCTTTAGAATTCTCTTCCCCAGGGAGCTGTGAAGGCAGTCACTGGATATATTCACGAAAAGACTGAAAGGTATTTAAACATCAACTGCGTCTATGAGTAGGGGAGAGAGTAGGATAGAGGTGTGGGGTCATGACTGTATTAGTCCTGACCTTACTGAATGCCGTAGCAGGCTTCTGGGGCCAATCGGCCTACTCCTTCTGCAGTACATTATTATAAAGAAACCCTAATGCCTCTTGACCCTGACTGATCTGACAAGCTTTTCTCTGGGATTGCTGGTCTGCTCAGTGGCAGTCCATTAAACCCAATATAAACATCAGCCCCTTTCCTCTACAACATACAGGAGAGAATTGAAACCTTATTCTGTTTTTGCTGACAATGTTAGCAGGCCAGCTATGTTTCAGCATGCATGTAGTTTAAGTGCATTCCTTGCATACCTTAAGGTCGACTAACTCCTCTGCACTTTGCTCTGGGAGAGGAGAAACATAGGGAGGGGGAGGAGAAGAAGGCTCACATGAGTAACCAAGTGGAACATCAGGTCCTGAGATAATGATTTTTCCTCATATATTTGCCAGTTTAGAGATTAAAGTCACAGAGCAGTACAGCACAGAAACAGGCACTCTGGCCCGTCTTGTCCATGCTGAATTGTTATTCTGCCAAATCCAATCTACATGGATTTGAATGTAGTCCTCCACACCCCTCCCATCCATGTACTTATCCAAACTTCTCTTTAACGTTGCAGTCAAACCCACATCCACCACTTCCACTGGCACCACCCTCTGAGTGAAAAAGCTCCCCCTCAGTTTCCCCGGGAATATTTCACCTTTCACCCTTAACTAATGACCTCTCGTTCTAGTCTCATCCAGCCTCAGTAGGATTTACCCTATCTATACCCCTTACTTATAGGTTTGCATCGCCCCTCATTTCCAATGCTCCAGGGAATGAAGTCCTAATCTATTGAACCTATTAACTCAAATCTTCAGGTCCCGGCAACATCCTCTCTGTACTGTTGTTACTTTTCTAGTAGGTAGGTTCATTAAAGTAAATCCAGTCCAATATGGCACTGACGGATTGTTGCAATGGCAGAGGGAAGATTATCAGGTAGAACACTAGATTGTGCACTCTACATCTCTGTTCTATCCATGAAAAGCAGAATTTCTAACCTTTTTAAATTCCATTCTGTTCCTGTTCCAACATGTCGGTCACGATGAAACTATTCTCAGGTGGAGGATGAACACCCCATAATCTATCTAAGTAGCCTCCAACCTGGTGGCATGAACATCATTCTCCTTCCAGTATTTTATCCCCTCCCCTTTCCCTCTTCTGTTTCCTAATTTCCTACTCTGGCCTGTTACCTCTCCTCCTCACTTGCTTATCACCTCCCCTGGTGCCCTTCTTCCTTCCCTTTCTCCCTTGGTCCACTCTCTTCCACTTCTTTTACAGCCCTTTACCTTTCCCACTTACCTTATAGCATGAGCTCCTTCCCCTTCACACCCTTTTTATTTTGTAAAACGTTGACTGTTTATTCCTCTCCATCAATGCTGCCTGACCTGCTGAGTTCCTCCAGCATTTTGTGTGTCTGTTCATTCTCTAACCAGTATGGTGGCTGGTACAATGCTGGCAAGAAACACTTGAATCCAAAGAGATAATCGACAATCTGCAGTCGCTTTCCCATTCATTGATGCCAATCAATTAGCCAGCTGCCTTGTTGCTCACGCTCTCTCAAACACTGTTATCCTCACGATCCCTCCTCAGTAAGAAAATGGAAGCATTCCCTCAGATATTTCACTGCACACTCAAGAGGTTGTAAACCCTCAGTTTATCATCATCTGCATGTCAGATCGTAAAAGAGCCGTCTCCCTCGGGCTTGCATCATGATGTTTGTGTTCCACACACACCTAAAGTGTTGTGATTCTTCACTCACTTATCCCATGCATTCTGAACCTGTTCTTGACTCACAATTGCATTTTATGGACCTTTAATTTATTTTAATGGCTGCCCCATGGGAGCTAAACATAAATTTGTTAAAGCATCACAAAATTCCTTCAACATATCTACAGGCCAGCTGCTTTCCTTTCTCTTTCTTTCTTCACACACACACACACTCACACACACACCCTCTCACATACACATGTACTCACACACACACACCTTCTCTCTCTCACATACACACACACACTCCCACCCACACACACACACACATACTCACACATTCACACCCACACACATACTCACACAGACACACACACCCCCTCTCTCACACACACATACACACACACACACACTCACACACCCTCTCTCTCTCGCACACACACACTCACACACACACACACCCTCACATACACACATGATCGCACACACCCTCTCACATACACACGTACTCACACACACACACCTTCTCTCTCTCACATACACACTCACACACCCACCCGCACTCCCACCCACACACACACACCCATACACATACTCACACAGACACACACCCTCTCACATACATACATACTCACACAAACACACACACTTGCACACACTCACACACACACACCTCCTCTCACACACACACTTACTCACACATACACATACACTCACACACACACACACTTGCATACACTCACACACACAATGCACTTGTGCATATCTCCCTCTTAATATCTTTCTCTTATTCTCTTTTTGAAAACTGTAGATTTTTTAAGAATTCTGAATATTGTTCTGATTTATAGTCACAGGTTCATAGAACACTACAGCACAGAAACAGGTCCTTTGGTCCATCTAGTCCATTCCAAACCATTATTCTGCCTAGTCCATTGACCTGCACTCTGACCATACATGTACCCTTCCATCCATGTACCTATCCAAATTTCTGTCAAACATCAAAATCAAACCCATATCCTCTACTTGAACCTATCTACCTCTGCCTTAACTTCACCCAATGACTTGGCCTCCACAGCTGCTCATGGGAACAAATTCCACAAATTTACCACCCACTGTCTAAAGAAATTTCTCTGCATCTCTGTTCTAAATGGATGTCCTTCAATCCTGAAGTTGTACCCTCTTGTCCTAGAATCCCCTACCATGGGAAATAACTTTACCATATCTAATCTGATCAGGCCTTTTAACATTCAGAATGTTTCTGAGATCCCCCCTCATTCTCCTGAACTCCAGGGAATACAGCCCAAGGGCTGCCAGACATTCATCATATGATAACCCTTTCATTCCTGGAATCATTCTTGTGAATCTTCTTTGAACGCTATCCAATGTCAGTAGGTCCTTCCTAAAATAAGGAGCCCAAAACTGCACACAATACTCCAAGTGTGGCCTCACAAGTGCCTTATAGAGCCTCAACGTTACATCCCTGCTCCTATACTCTATTCCTCTAGAAATGAATGCTAACATTGCATTCGCCTTCTTCACCACCGACTCAACCTGGAGATTAACCTTTAGGGTATCCTACACAAGGACTCCCAAGTCCCTTTACATCTCTGCATTTTGAATTCTCTCCCCATCTAAATAATAGTATGCCTGTTTATTTCGTCCACCACTTGTGCGAATGGATCCTCGATTTCCTCACTTGCAGACCCCAGTCAGTTCGGATTGGCAAAAACACAGTCTCCAACAACACAGGTGCACCACAGGGCCTTGCACTTAGCCACCCGCTCTACTCTCTTTCCACCTGTGAGTCTAAGATTAGCTCCAACACCATATTCAAGTTTGATGATGACACCATTGTTGTGGACTGAATCAAAGGTGGTGATGAATCAGTGTACATGAGGGAGGTTGAAAATTCGACTGAGTGGTGTCGTAACAACAACCTTTTACTCAATGTCCACAAGACCAAAGAGGTGACTGTAGACTTCAGGAGAGGGAAACCAGAGGCCCATGAGCCAGTCCTGACTGGAGGATTGGAGGTGTAGAAGGTTAGTAAATTTAAACATCTGGGTGTCACTATGTCAGAAGACTGGTCCTGGGCCAATGGAACTGCAAAGAAAGCAATGCAGTGACACGACTTCTTTTCTTGCTGTTGCCATCAGGTGGAAGGTAAAAGTGCTTCAGGATTCATACTCCCAGGTTCAAGAACAGTTACTACTCCTCAAATATCAGGCTCTTAAACAAAAGAGGATAATTACTCTCATCTATTGAGATGTTCCCACAACCAATGATCTCACTTTAAGGACTCTTTATCTTGCTATTTCATGCTTTTGTTATTTATTGCTTTTTATTCATAGTTGTACTTTAACAGTTCGATGCCTTCTATGCTCTTGCTCTTTCATTGATCCTGTTTACAGTTACTGTTCTATAGATTTGCTGAGTATGCCCACAGGAAAAAGAATCTCAGGGGCTTATGTGGTGACATGTATGCACTCTGATAATAAATTTTACTTTGGACTTTGAGTAGTAATTCACATACTTCAACAGTGGTATGCAAAAGAGCATCTCAGAACGCACAACACATCAAACCTTGATGTGCATGTGCTATGCCGGTAGAAGACCATGAACATAAACTCAGTGGCCACTTTATTGGGTATAAGAGCTTGCAGGTGTCGCTCCTCCAACCTGAGTATGGCCTCATCACGGCAGTAGAGGAAGCTGTAGATTGGCATTTCGGAATGGGAATGGGAAGTGGAATTAGAATGGGTGGTCACCGGGTGATGACCACCGCTTCTGCTCTTCCAAACTGAGTATGGTCTCATCGCCACATGGCCTTCTGTCCTCTCCTATTAGATCCCCCTTCTCCAGCCCTGTATCTCTCTCCCCATCAACTTCCCAGCTCTTTACTTCACTCCACACACCCCCACCCCATCCTCCAGGTCCCAGCATTTTGTGTGTGTTGTTTGAATTTCCAGCATCTGCAGAGTTTCTCCTTTTGGTGTAACGAAGGACAAAGGATTGTGTAAGTATTGGGTACAAATGCAGACAGAGCAAAGAGTTACATTGTACCGCAGAGGCAAAATTCAAAAAGACGGAGAATGCAGGACTGAAGGTGCTGTACTTAAACGAGGGTAGCATTCGGAATAAGGCAGAAGAACTCATGGTGCAGTTAGAGTTTGGTGGGCATCACTGAGTCGTGGCTGACAGAAAGTCATAGTGAGGAGTTTAATGTCAAAGCATATACTTTGTATTGAAAGGACAGCTAGGAAGGTATAGGTGATGGTGTGACTCTGTTGGTAAGAGAAAGAATTATATCTTTAGAAAGAGGTGACATCGGGTCAAAGAATGTTGAATTTTTGTGGGTTGAGTTAAGAAACTGCAAGGGTGGGGAAAACCATTATGGATATCATATATAGGCCTCCAAATAGCAGCCAAGCTGTGGAGTTGAGATTGCAAAGGGAGCTGGAAAGGGCATGTAATAAGGGAAATGTTACAATTGTAATGGGGGATTCAATATGGAAGGAGAATGGGAAAAATAGGTTGGTATCGAATCACAAGAGAGGGAATTTGTTGAATATCTACAAGATAGCTTTTTAGAGCAGTTTGTGCTTGAGCCTACTTGAGGAAAGGGTATCTTAGATTTTGTGCAGTGTAATAAGCCAGATCTTATCAGGGAGCTTAATGTAAAGGAACACTTAGGAGACATTGATTGTAATATGATTGAATTCATACTGCAATTTGAGAGGGAGAAGCGTATGTCACATATATCAGTATCACAATGGAGTAAAAGGAATTACAGAGGAGTTTGACTGGGTGGATTGGAGGAGGATACTGGCGGGGATGACTGCAGAGCAGAGATGGCTGAAGTTTCTGGCGATCGATCACAAGGAGCAGGATAGGTGTGTTCCACAGAGGAAGAAGTGCTCATATGGCAGGTGTAGGCAACTGTGGCTGACAACGGAATATACGGATTTCATAAAAGCCAAGGAAAGGGCATATAAGGTAGCAAAAGTGAGTGGGAATTTGGATGATTGGGAAGTTTTTAAAATCCAACAAAAAACAATTGAAAAACTATAAGAAGGGAAAAGACGAAATAAGAGGGCAAACTAGCCAATAATATAAAGCAGGATACTAAAAGCTTTTTCAGTTATATAAAGAATAAAAGGGAGGTGAGAGTTGATATTGGAAAATGATGCTAGTGAGGTAGTAATGGGGGACAAAGAAATGGCAGGTGAACTTAATAGGTACTTTGTATCAGTTTTCAATGTGGAAGGCACTAGCAGTGTGCCAGAGGTCCATGAGAGTCAGGGAGCGGGTGTGTGGGCCATTGCTATTACAAAGGAAAAAGCAAACTCAAAGGTCTTCAGGTCAATAGGTCACCTGGACCATTTGTACATCCTAGAGTCCTGAGAGAGGTTGCTGAAGAGATAACAAATGCATCGGTCATGATCTTTCAAGAACCACTTGATTCTGACAAAGTCCCAGAGTACTAGAAAATCGCAAATGCCCCTCAGCTTTTTAAGAGGGGAGGAAGGCAAAAGAAAGGAAATTATAGGCCAGTTAGTCTAATATCAGTGGCTGGGAAAGTGTTGGAGTCTATTTTTAAGGATGACGTTTTGGAATACTTGGAGACTAATAATAAAATAAGTAAAAGTCTGCATGGTTTCTGTGAGGGAAATCTTGCCTGACTAATCCATTAGAGCTCTTCGAGGAATTAACAAGTCGGGTGGACAAAGGAGAAAGTGGATGTCATTTACATGGATTTTCAAAAGGCATTTGATAAAGAGCCACACATGAGGCTGCTTAACAAGATAAAATCTTATGGCATTACAGGAAAGATACTGGCATGGATAGAGGAATGGCCGACAGGCAGGAGGCAGCGAGTGGGAATAAAGTGAACCTCTTCTGGTGGGCTGCCAGTGACCAGTGGTGTGCCTCAGGAGTCACTATTAGGACAGTTACTTTTCATATTATATGTCAATGATTTGGATAATGGAATTTACGGCTTTGTGGTCAAGTTTGCAGATGGTACGAAAGTAGGTGGAGGGGTAGGTAGTACTGAAGAATCAATGTGATATTTTAGCAGGGCTTAGACAAATTGTTAGAATGGGAAAAAAGTGGCAGATGGTACACAATAATAGGAAATGTATGATAATGCATTTTGGTAAAAGGTACAATGGTGCAGACTATCATCTAAATGGGGAGAAGGTCCAAACATCAGAGCTGCAGAGGGACTCAGGAATCCTCGTGCAAGACTCCCAGAAGGTTAATTTACAGGTTGAGTCTATGGTAAAGAAGGCAAATGCAATGTTGGCATTTACTTCTAGGGAATAGAATATAAAAGCAAGGAGATAATGCTGAGGCTTTATAAGACACTAGTCAGGCTGCACTTAGAGTACTGACAACAGTTTTGGGCCCCATATCTCAGAAAGGATGTCTTGTCATTGGAGAAAGTTCAGAGGAGGATCACAAGGATGGTTCAGGGAATGAAGGGGTTAACCTATAAACAGCATTTGGCAGTTTTGGGTCTGTACTCACTGAAATTCAGAAGAATGTGAGTAGATCTCATTGAAACCTATTGAATGTGGAAAGGACTAGATAGGGTGGATGTGGAGAGGATGTTTCCTGTGGCGGGGTATCCAGAGCTAGAGGACACATCCCCAAAATTGAGGGGCGACCTTTTAGAAGGAGGATTTTGTTTTTAGCCAGAGACAAGTGAATCTGTGGAATGCTCTGCCACAGACTGTGTTGGAGGCCAAGTCCATGGGTATGTTTAAGTCCAAAGTTGATCATTTCCTGATCGGTCAGGGCTTCAAAAGACATGGCAAGCAGGTGTATGGGGTTGAGTGAGATCCAGGATCAGCCATGATGGAATGGTGGAGCAGACTTGATGGGCTGAATGGCCTAATTCTGCTCCTATGTTTTATGATCTTATGGGGAGAGAGCAAGAAGCTAGAATTAAGGGAGAGTAGCTATCTCTGAGGGCAGTAGAGGTGGGCAGAAGAGCATCTCTGAATGCAACATGTCAAACCTTGAAGCATACAGTCTACAGCATCAGGAGACTATGAACATACACTCAGTAGACATTTTGTTAGGTACTGGAGGTGTCTAATCAAGTGGCCAGCATCTTTTCTGCCTTATCATACTTGACCAACCTATTCCCTCTATGGTGTTAAATGTATTTCTGTAGCAGAAACTCTCTTTG
The DNA here is from genome assembly GCF_030144855.1 of Hypanus sabinus. NCBI lineage: Eukaryota > Metazoa > Chordata > Chondrichthyes > Myliobatiformes > Dasyatidae > Hypanus > Hypanus sabinus. The sequence goes on along the minus strand of NC_082724.1, from coordinate 79,690,149 downwards.
TTCCTTGTTACTTTGAGGCCTGACTATTCCAATGTATACTTGTCTGGCATTCCATTTTTTCCACATTTCATAATCTTGAGTTGTCTATATCTGTGTATAGTTTGTGTATGAGCTCTTGGTTTGGTTGTTCGTGTGCGGGAGATTTGTGGAAATGATGTTTGGTAATTACTCACAGGATGGTGTTGTCGGTAGCCCCTGTCTGTCATATTGGGAAGTGAGGGGCGTGGGTCGATGGATCTCCAGTGTCAATGACAATGAGCTTTCATTCCAGGTTTGAAGACTTGATCTTTATAACCTCTTTTCCTCAGTGCCCAAAGGGCAATCACCAGCAGGCATCCCAAAGCTTTGGAGAAGAACATTGTTTCCACAATATCCTCATAGTCCATTTCAGTATAGGCAAACGAATGCCAGTGTCTACTTCCAGGTCATCATCAAAGTTCTAGTGATAGTGATAGTTCATTAGCCAATGCTCGAACTGTGGTCTCCATCATAGAAAGTGTTACAGTACAGACATCGTACAGTACAGCTAAACCATAAGGTGCAAGATCATAACGAGGTAGATTGTGAGACCAAGATCCATCTTATTCTACTTGGAGAACTATCATTCAATAGTCTTAAAAGAATGGGATGGAAACTACCCTTGAGCTTGGCAATGCGCACTTTTATGGTTTGTGTCTCCTGCCTGATGGGCGAGAGGAGAAGAAGGAAAGTTCAGGGATGGTAGGGGTCTTTGATTATGCTGGCTGTTTTACAGAGGCAGCAAAGAGTTGGGACAAGAGCCCATGGAGCTGTGTCCACACTCTCTGTACAGAAAGAACATGATTCCTGCAGGCATTGTTTTTCACCTGCTTCTGATCTTTCTATGTTCACCTCCTTCCCATCATTCATTCAGTAGAACTTCCCCCAGCAGATAGACATGTATCACTTCTATTGTGTAATATCCCTTTAAGAGCTGTCAGCAATGGCTGCACTTGCTAGACATCGAGAACTGTGAAAACTTACACAGGGAAACACCACGCAGAAGGTCTGCAACAGATGCAATCTCACTCAGGCTCACTCTCTACTCAGCCTTGGACCACCTGCTCAACAGCAATACCTACATCAGGCCGCTATTTATTGACTATAGCTCAAAGTTCAGCACCATCATCCTGCAGTACTAATCGACAAGCTTCAAACCCAGGCCTCTGTACTTCCCTCTCCATCCGTGACTTTCTTATTAGGAGACCACGTTCAGTGCAGATCGGAAGTAACTTCTCCTTGCTCACAATCAACACAGGTGCACTTCAAGGACGTATGCTTAATCTGTTGCTCTACACACTTGACAGTGTGGCTAACCATAGCTCACATAACATCTATAAACTCATTAATGAGAATATCTAAACAGCCAATCATGTGGCAACTCAATGCATGCAGGCATAGTAAAAAGGTTCAGTTGTTGTTCAGACCAAACTTCAGAATGGGTAAGAAATGTGATCTAAGTAACTTTGTCTGCAGAATGTTTGTTGGTGTCAGACAGGGTGGTTTAAGTATCTCAAAAACTGCCAATCTCATGTTTTTTTTCCCATTCACAACAGTCTCTGGAGTTTACAGAGAATGGTGCAAAAATCACAGAAATACCCAGTGAGCGGCAGTTCTGTGGGTGAAAATGTCTTGCCAATGAAAGAGAAGAATGGCCAGACTGGGTCAAAGAGACAAGAAAGTGACAGTAACTCAAATCATCATGTATTGTAACAGTGGTATGCAAAACAGCATCTCTGAACAGAGAGCACATCAAACCTTGGAGTGGATGGGCTACAGCAGCAGAAGACCACACTGGGGTCCACTCCTGTACTTAATGAAGTGGCCACTGAGTGTAAATAGGTATAGCAGGGTCCTGGGGCTCTGTGGATAAATTGCTCAAAGAGCTAGCACAAGAACAATGAGGTGAATTTCCAGAGACACAAGGGGTTTCTGGAAATCTTGAGCAGCACACACAGAGTACTGGAGGAACTTAGAAGGTCAAGCAGTATCCATAGAAGGAAATGAACAGTTGATGTTCTGGGCCAAAAGCCTTCCTCTACATTTTTTATTCTGATTTCTGTCCTCTTCCTTTCCATTCCTAATAAAGTGCCTCAGCCAAAAACATTTCCCTCCTAAGATGTTAACCTGCTCAGTTCCTCTGACATTGTGTGTTTGGGACTGAATCTCTCCTTTCGATTCTGTGGTGAAGCTTATGGTCTTTGATGATGGTGCATCGGGGGCTATAGATATGAAAAAACCCCTTTCTCACAGCTGTATTTTGCATTTCCAACCATCAACATCATAGACAGAGCTTGTTGTTCCCCAAAGGGTTAATGTTTAAATATTCACCATGAAGTCATTCTTTAACCAAAAGCACATTTCTTGTTTTATAGCCATTGGTTGGGCAGATTGGAATGGTGCTTGTAAGCATTCAGCTGGAATTGGTTGTGGGAAGAAAAATTGCAGTTTGTGAGGAGTTGAGAGCTTCTTGCATCTTTATATCCCTGTGCTTGTCAGAACTGAGCATCAAGAATAAGATGAATGAAATATATTAAGGTTCTTCCATGAAGTAACCATTGTGTTTTAATGATACTCTGGCAGATAAAAGTAAATCTATTGTAGGTTAGTAACTGGTTCCTGGGTAAATTGTGCAAAGTCAGAGAAAAAAAATGTTAGCAGTTAGTAAGTCAGACAGCATCTATGGAGGGAATACACTGATGAAGCTTTAGGCCACAACTCTTCAAGTTCCAGATCAAATTCAACTCATTGTCATTTGGCCATATACATGTGTATTGCCAAATAAAAAAAATATTCCTCTGGACCAAGATGCACAACACAGTATATGTAACTCACATACAACACATAAAGTAAATTAACAAATAATAAGGTGTATTACAGCAAAGTAAAAAAGTAAACAGAGTAACACTTCTGGCATTTCAGATGTGATGAGACTTCAGTAGTGTTATGGCTGGGAAGAAGAAGCTGTTTCCCGTCCTAACAGTCGCTTGTCCTGCTATGGTACATCCTACCTGATGGTAAGGGGTCGAACAGATTGTGGGATGGATGGGAGGGAAGATTCTGATTTCTACCCCTTCCTTTTCAGTCCTGATGAAGAGCAACAACCCAAAATGTCAATTGCTTATTCTCCTCCATGGATGCTGACTGACCTGCTGAGTTCCTCCAGCATTTTGTATGTTTCTCAAGATTTCCAGCATCTGCAGACTCTCTTGTGTTTATCCTGGCACTTCTTGGTTTAGTGCTTTTCACAAACTCCCACAACATCTGCTCATTCAATGCTCATCGAACATGTCAAAAAAAAACGAGGCAAATACAGGAACTGTTAAATAACACTCAGTCGGCAACGGAAAAGGAAGGTGAGCGTGCCTTTATATAGTGCCTTTCACAGTCTCATGTAATCCCAAAGTGTTTGGCAGACAATTAAACACTTATGAGTTGTGAGATATTGCATTGTATGAAATTTGTGCACAGCAAGTTCCATCAATGGAAATAAGACAATGACCACATGAATTATTTTTAAAACAAGTTAACTGGAAAATAAGCTTTATCCTGAGATAACCTCCTGATTTTTCTTTCACATACATTGTCAAATCTTTTATAGCTACCTGAAAGGGCTTGGGGAGTTCCTGCTCAGTTTAACACTTTATCAGAAAGATCCTGCTTATGGACTATCTGTTCCATTCCCTTCAGGGAGGAGGTTACATAGCATCTATGCTAAGACCATCAGACTCAAAGATGGTATTTATTCCAAGCAGTAAGGCTCACTAACATCTTCACTCACTAACTCCACCACTACTTTATTATTTCCTGTCAGTCACCCTATATACAGCCTAGTATCACCTTATGGACATACAATCATTCTATGTAATGTATATTCTCTATCTTGTGCATTCATATTTATTATGTGTTATTATTATTATTATTATTGTGTTCTTTATCTTTTGTGTTTTTTGTGCTGCCTCACACTTGTGTACAGAAAATAACATTAAATTTTGAAAGACCAGCTCCTCTGATGTGCAGCATTACAGATGCATCAGTACAGGGGGCTTGAGCTTTAAATTCCAATCTTCTGGAGCAGTGTTTGTTTTGCTAGGGGCAGGTCTGCAGCATGTCTTCATACATTTGGTATCAGGGTGAATGCAAATACAAAATGTGTTTTGTACAGTTTCTGACGTTTTCCATTAAATTACCAAGAGGAGGAATTGCTCAGCACCTTCCTTTTCTAGCCCTTGTTGTAATGCCTTATACTTTTTATGGAGTAACATACCCAAGCCAGTGTAATATGACCACCTTTGGGACATTTTTTTGGGTGGTCCTTAGAAGTGGGTGGTCTTTTTCTTAGAGGGTTAAGTCATTTAGTCTATTGGCTGAGATAAAAAGGTCAGTTAATGGGCCTCTCTGCACAGGTGGAAAGTGAGACTTGCCTCCTTGCTTTGTCTCACATCAGCAATCAGAACTTCCCGTGAAAAGGTTTTAGCAAAATAAATGCAACAAAAGGCTCCCCGTGTCATGCTATTGTGGATATCCAACCACTTCATCAGTGGTTTCATTAGCCTCAGAATTTTTAGGTTGCAATACAAAATTATGTCAGCATTAATGGGCACACTTCACCATTATATCCATTGGAATCTACTACTTTATAAAGGTCAGACGAATGCATTACAAAGTTTTGAAAATCAATTTCTCCTTCTGGTATATCCACCCCACCCCCCCATTTTATTTCCCACTCTGGCCTCGTACCTCTTCTCCTTACCTGGCCTATTACTTCCACCTGGTTCCCCTCCTTCTTCCCTTTCTCCCAGGGTCCACTCACCTCTCCTATCAAATTCCTTCTTCTCCAACCCTTTATCTTTCCCACCCACATGGCTTCAGCTATCACCTTCTAGGAAGTAAACCATCTCACCCCTCCATCTATTTATTCTGGCATTTTCCCCCTTCCTTTCCAGTCTTGTTGAAGGGTCTCAATATGAAATATCAACTGTTTATTCATTTCCATAGACCTGCTGAGATCCTTCAGGATTTTGTGTGTATTGCTCTGGGTTTCCAGCATCTGCAGAATCTCTTGTATTTATTGTGGAATTATAGAGTGATACAACACAGAACTAGGCTCTACAATCCAATGAATCCATGTTGACCACCAAGCATCTATTTATGCAAATCCCACATTAACAGAATCAGAATCAGAATTAGAATCAGGTTTATTATCACTGATATATATCATGAAATCTGTTGTTTTGTGGCAACATTAAAGTGCAATACATACAAAATGCTATAAATGATTATAAGAAATGTATATTGAAAATTAAATTGAATAAGTGATACAAAAAGATGCTGGGTCAATGGTGCACTAATGGTGCCAATGCTTTGGAAGGGTTGTACAGTGGGTCTGTCAGAATACCGTCAGGGAAATGGGGAGAAGGCAAAAAATTTTTTAAATCCATAGCAGTTCACAGCACAGAATGAGGGCATTTGAACCAACATTCTGTGCTGCTCTTGCGGGATTTAGTTACCTACTTACTTAAGTCCATCACCCATTCTGGGGCATAAGGGGTCAACAGCAGCTCACCAGAGTCCTCTGTCTTGGGCCGGTAGTTCAAGTTTTTCCAGGTGTAGAACATTTTTTTGGATCCTTCCTTTCCCAGGGATGGGATCTCTGGAGTTTCTGCTGGCATTTCTATAGCTCTGGGTTTTTACAGAATGGGGTTGCTGCCCTATGCCCAACACTCCTCCTTTTACAACTGGGAATTGGATCATCCATGGCGGAGTTGCAGGCTACAGTGCTTACTCCATACTTTCCAAAACATAAGAGGCTATTTGGCCCTTTGAGTTGAATCTCAACTGATGCTATTTCTCACTTCTCTGAGAAGAAGCATATCATAATGCAAAGATATAAAATTATAATAAATTAGAATTAGATAGCCCAAACCAGTCCTTTATCTACATGGGCAGGAGTAGACTATATGATCAGGGTGGATGTCAAAATGATCAGAAACCAAATCAGGACCAGATTCAGGTTTAATATCATAATGTACTGTATGTTGTGAAATTTGTTGTTTTACAATAGCAGAACAGTGCAATACATAAAAACACTGTAATTTCATGTTCAAATTCAGTTTGTTGTTAATCAGCTGTACACATGTATACCATCAAATGGAACAACATTCCTCCAGACCAGGGTGCACAACACAGTACAAGTAACTCATACACAAAACACAGAGAAGTAATATTACGAATAATAAGGTACATAGATAATAAAAGTTAAAAAGTAAACAGCATAATGTAATTGGTATTTCTAATGTGATGAGATCTGGGAGGTGGCAGGGAGTTCAGTGGTCTTACAGCCTGGGGGAAGAAGCTGTTCCCATCTTAACAGTTATTTTACAAATGCTACTGTACCTCCTGCCTGATGGTAGGGGATGGCAAATAAGAAATATATATTATAAAAATAAGTAAGTGATGCAAAAACTAGATGTGATGTACCAACTACAGAAGGGGCAGTGTTGGATCTCCTGTTAGGGAATGAGATATGTCAGGTGACGGAGGTATGTGTAGGGGAGCACTTCGGGTCCAGTGATCACAATGCTATTAGTTGCAATATAATTATGGAGAAGGATAGGACTGGACCCAGGGTTGAGATTTTAGATTGGAGAAAAACTAACTTTGAGGAGATGCAAAAGGTTTTAGAAGGGGTGGATTGGGACAATTTGTTTTATGGGAAGGATGTAATAGAGAAATGGAGCTCATTTAAAGGTGAAATTTTGAGTGTACAGAATGTTTATGTTCCTGTTAGGTTGAAAGGAAAGGTTAAAAGTTTGAGAGAGCCATGGTTTTCAAGGGATATTGGAAACTTGGTTCAGGAAAAGAGAGGTATCCACAATAAATACAGGCAGCATGGAATAAATGAGGTGCTCGAGGAATATAAAGAATGTAAAAAGAATCTTAAGAAAGAAATTAGAAAAGCTAAAAGAAGACATGAGGTTGCTTTGGCAAGTAAGGTGAAAATAAATCCAAAGGGTTTCTACAGTTATATTAATAGCAAAAGGATAGTGAGGGATAAAATTGGTCCCTTAGAGAATCAGAGTGGACAGCTATGCGTGGAACCAAAAGAGATGGGGGAGATTTTGAACAATTTCTTTTCTTCGGTATTCACTAAGGAGAAGGATATTGAATTCTGTAAGGTAAGGGGAACAAGTAGAGAAGTTATGGAAACTATGATGATTAAAGAGGAGGAAGTACTGGCGCTTTTAAGGAATGTAAAAGTCGATAAATCTCCAGATCCTGACAGGATATTCCGTAGGACCTTGAGGGAGGTTAGTGTAGAAATAGCAGGGACTCTGACAGAAATATTTCAAATGTTATTAGAAATGAGGATGGTGCTGGAGGATTGATGTATTGCTCATGTGGTTCCATTGTTTAAAAAGGGTTCTAAGAGTAAACCTAACAATCATCGGCCTGTAAGTTTGACGTCAGTGGTGGGTAAATTAATGGAAAGTATTCTTAGAGATGGTATATATAAATATCTGGATAGACAGGGTCTGATTAGGAACAGTCAACATGGATTTGTGCGAGGAAGGTCATGTTTGACAAATCTTATTGAATTTTTTGAAGAGGTTACTAGGAAAGTTGATGAGGGTAAAGCAGTGGATGTTGTCTATATAGACTTCAGTAAGGCCTTTGACAAGGTTCCGCATGGAAGGTTAGTTAGGAAGGTTCAATCATTAGGTATTAATATTGAAGTAGTAAAAGGGATTCAACAGTGGTTGGATGGGAGATGCCAGAGAGTAGTAGTGGATAACTGTTTGTCAGGTTGGAGGCCGGTGACTAGTGGTGTGCCTCAGGATCTGTACTGGGTCCAATGTTGTTTGTCATATACATTAATGATCTGGATGATGGGGTAGTAAATTGGATTAGTAAGTATGCAGATGATACTAAGGTAGGAGGTGTTGTAGTTGTTCAAAGCTTGCAGAGAGATTTAGGCCAGCTAGAAGAGTGGGCTGAACAATGGCAGATGGAGTTTAATGCTGATAAGTGTGAGGTGCTACATTTTGGTAGGAATAATCCAAATAGGACATACATGGTAAATGGTAGGGCATTGAAGAATGCAGTAGAACAGAGTGATCTAGGAGTAATGTTGCATAGTTCTCTGAAGGTGGAATCTCATGTGGATAGGGTGGTGAAGAAAGCTTTTGGTATGCTGGCCTTTATAAATCAGAGCATTGAGTATAGGAGTTGGGATGTAATGTTAAAATTGTACAAGGCATTGGTAAGGCCGAATTTGGAGTATTGTGTACAGTTCTGGTCACCGAATTATATGAAAGATGTCAATAGACAATAGACAATAGACAATAGGTGCAGAAGTAGACCATTCGGCCCCTCAAGTCTGCACCGCCATTCTGAGATCATGGCTGATCATTCACTATCAATACCCAGTCCCTGCTTTGTCCCCATATCCCTTGATTCCCCTATCCATCAGATATCTATCTAGCTCCTTCTTGAAAGCATCCAGAGAATTGGCCTCCACCGTCTTCCGAGGCAGTGCATTCCACACCTCCACAACTCTCTGGGAGAAGAAGCTCTTCCTCAACTCTGTTTTAAATAACTGACCTCTTATTCTCAATCCATGCCCTCTGGTACTGGACTCTCCCAACATCTGGAACATATTTCCTGCCTCAATCCTATCAAATCCTTTAATTATCTTAAACGTTTCAATCAGATCCCCTCTCAATCTCCTCAATTCCAGAGTGTACAAGCCCAATCTCTTCAATCTCTCTGCGTAAGACAGCCCTGCCATCCCAGGAATCAACCTAGTGAATCTACGCTGCACTTCCTCAATTGCCAGAATGTCCTTCCTTAAACCTGGAGACCAAAACTGTACACAATATTCCAGGTGTGGTCTCACCAGGGCCCTGTACAAGTGCAAAAGGACATCCTTGCTCTTGTATTCAATTCCCCTTGTAACAAAGGCCAACATTCCATTTGCCCTCTTCACTGCCTGTTGCACTTGCTCATTCACCTTCATTGACTGGTGAACTAGGACTCAACAAAATAGAGAGAGCACAGAGGAGATTTACTAGAATGTTACCTGGGTTTCAGCACCTAAGTTACAGAGAAAGGTTGAACAAGTTAGGTCTTTATTCTTTGGAGCATAGAAGGTCGAGGGGAGACGATAGAGGTATTTAAAATTATGAAGGGGATAGATCGAGTTGATGTGGATAGGCTTTTTCCATTGAGAGTAGGGGAGATTCAAACAAGAGGATATGAGTTGAGAGTTAGGGGGCAAAAGTTTAGGGGTAACACGAGGGGGAATTTCTTTACTCAGAGAGTGGTAGCTGTGTGGAAAGAGCTTCCAGTAGAAGTGGTAGAGGCAGGTTCGGTATTGTCATTTAAAGTAAAATTGGATAGGTATATGGACAGGAAATGAATGGAGGGTTATGGGCTGAGTGCGGGTCGGTGGGACTAGGTGAGAGTAAGTGTTCGGCACAGACTAGAAGGGCCAAGATAGCCTGTTTCCGTGCTGTAATTGTTATATTGTTATACAGTTATAGACGAGTGCAAAATAATGAACTAGTGTTCAAGGGCTGGTTCATTGACTGTTCAAAAATCTGATGACAGAGAGGAAGAAGCTTTTCCTAAAACATCCATTACTTTCCTCAAGTGAGGGAACTGCTCATAGGCTCTTTGCCCCACTCCCACCAGGGAGAAGCCTACGTAGCATCCAGGTCAGGACTACCAGATTCAAAAACAGTTATGTTTTCCCCAGGCAGCAAGGCTGAAAACACCTCCACCCACTAACTCCACCATATCTTATTATTTCCTGTCTGTCACCTTGCATACAGTCTAGAGACATTTTATGGACGTACTGTCAATCTATGTATATAAGCTATCTTATGTCTTTATATTTATTGTGTGCTTTTAAATATTGTTGTATTTTTTATCTTTTGTGCTTTTTTGTGCTGCATCGGATCTGGAGTAACAATTATTTTGTTCTCCTTACACTTGTGTACAGGAAATGGCATTAAACAATCTTGAACCTTGATGATCATCCTTCAGAACAGGGCATAGAAAAACTATCACGTACAGAAACGTTGTCACATTCCCTTTCCTTAAATGAGGAATGCAGAAGCCAACCATCTTATCATAAACTGGCTGAGACTAAACCTGATAAAGCAATTAAAGCTGAGAATGTTGATAACTAGATCCATCAAATCAGCTCGTATGATCATGGGAACTTTTCAACAACAGATAATTACTAGTGTTTTGATATGTTATGTTTTAATATGCTTCTCTCGAGGCACCGGTTCAAACAAATATTAGGAAGGCTTCATTTCAAAATTAACATGTACAGAGATAAATATAGCCAGGCCCAGGGTATTTATGTGACTCGTGCTGAAGTGTGCTTAGTCTAATTGTAACTGTATGCTGGTTGGATACCATCCCAGTATGAATTCTCCCATAATTCATCTGTAACATGAGCTTGAATGGTGGGGGGAGCAGAGGAGTTAGAAATAGGTAATCTCAACAGAGAGAATATAAAGAATACAAAGTGACAGATTTTATGTGATTTTGCCGACTGGCTGGTCCACTCAAATCCAAAGCAGCTGTGCGGCCTGTTGTGAGCCAACTCATCTTATATTGCTTGATATGCCTCCAACGCTCTTTGCACCCTCCAATATGACAGTGGACATTTGATCACTGTGTCTTCAGACAGAGGTTGTAAACTCATCTACAAAATCTTCATTTGCCTGGCGCCATAAGATCATCATCCCCGTTGTAACAATGGAGATCACGTTCCGTGTTATGAGTTTCCTGTTTTACTTAGTAATACAATGTGGAATCAGCCCTCCCAGAACTTTGAAACACACTACCCAGTAACCCCCGATTTAACCCTAACCTATTCATGGGACAATTTACAATGACCAGTTGTAACTGGTAACTAACTAGTACATCTTTAGACTGTGGGAGGAAACCAGAGAACCCAGAGAATACCCACCTATTCCACAGAGAGGATATACCCTACAGATGACATCAGAGTTGAACTCTGAACTCTGACACCCTGAGTTGTGCTAAGTACTACAATACCGTGGAGCCCATGACTTGAGTAAAATGTGTAAAAAAGTGACTCTTCCTTTGTTTTTTTCCTTCACTCTCCCTACCCCCATCACCTCCCCACACAGACCACTTTCCACAAGCATTCTTAGTATCTTTCTCTCATTCAAGTACTGAATGGGGATAAGGCTGTTTTCAGGCTTTGTCATCCAAAGAGCAAGGCCGATCACTTGTGTGCAACACTGTCATTTTATTTCTGGCCTAACATTTTCCAGTAATGAAGCTGCATAATCACTGCTAATGTTCCAGCTCATTTCCATCAATACCCTGCCCATATGAAATGGAACTACTTAATTCCTGAAAAGTAACCAAATATAAGAAAATGTCCAAGAAGAGATAAGAAGATTTGGTCAATTAGGCTTAGCTGTCCAGCTTTGCATCTCGTCAATCCCAAAATCCAATAGAATTGCAAAGTTCCCTCGTGTTTTATGTTCATCTAACATAATGGATCATTCCAAGCATTCCTCTCCTTTGAGCAAAGATGATTTTTTTTTTTTGCTTGGAGCTATTTTGAATTTACTTGAAGATGGGAACATACTAAGAGAAACTTGTCCAGTCAGTTTTGTCTCCAGTGTGTGAGATGGGGGAATGTTCTAATGAGCTTCTCTAAATCCTGACAAAGGGTCTTGGCCCGAAACGTCGACAATGCTTCTCCCTATAGATGCTGCCTGTCCTGACGAAGGGTCTCGGCCCAAAACGTTGACAGTGCTCCTTATAGATGCTGCCTGGCCTGCTGTGTTCCACCAGCATTTTGTGTGTTTCTCTAAATCCTTCCCATTCTGGAATTTTATAAACACAAGAAATTCTGGTTTAAGGAGGATGTTGTGCAGGGTGGCTTGAGGTTGTTATAGCTGGGAGTGGTAATGGAGACAAGCTCCTACTACCTATTAAATGCTCCTAGTGATGTGCACCTTACTTCCATGCCCTCACTCTGGGAAGTCTGATCACCTGGCTGTACTCCTACTTCCTGAGTACAGGCAGAGACTGAGGACTGCAGCACCTGCAGTGAGAACCAAGAAGATGTGGACAAGGGAAGCACAGGAGGGCCTACAGGACTGCTTTGAATCAGTGACTGGACTGTATTCAGGGATTCATCTTCAAATCTGGATGAGTATGCTGCAGTTGTTACCAACTTCATTAAAACCTGTGTGGATGAGTGTGTGCCTACAAACCAAACCAAAAGCCGTGGATGAACCAAGAGGTACGTCATCTGCTGTGGCCTTCAACTCTGGCAGCCCAGGCCTGTACCAGAAAACCAGGTATGATTTGTGGAGGGCTATTTCAAGGGTGGAGAGACAATTCCGAAAGAGGTTGGAGGCAACATCGGATGTACAGCGACTCTGGCAGTGTTTGCAAGACAATACTTCCTACAAAGCGAAACCCAGCAGTAAGAATGGCAACGATGCTTCACTACCAGATGAATTCAATGCTTTTTGTGCCGCTTTGAAAGGGTTAATATAACTACAGCTGTGAAAATCCCTGCTGTACCTGATAACCCTATGATTGCTGTCTCAGAGGCCGATGTTAGACTGTGTTTAAAGAGAGTGAACCCTCGCAAGGCAGAAGGTCCCGATGCAGTACCTGGTAAGACTCTGAAAACCTGTGCCAACCAACTGGTGGGAGTACTCAAGGACATTTTCAACCTCTCACTGCTACGGGCAGAAGTTCCCACTTGCTTCAAAAAGGCAACAATTATACCAGTGCCTAAGAAGAATAACATGAGCTGCCTTGATGACTATTGCCCGGTAGCACTCACACCGACAGTGATGAAATGCTTTGAGAGGTTGGTCATGACTAGACTGAACTCCTGCCTCAGCAAGAACCTGCACCCATTGCAATTTGCCTATCGCCACAATAGGTCAACAGCAGATGCAATATCAATGGCTCTCCACACGGCTTTAGACCACCTGGACAACACAAACACCTATGTCAGGATGCTTTCATCAACTATGGCTCAGCATTTAATACTGTCATTCCCACAATCCTGATTGAGAAGTTGCAGAACATAGGCCTCTGTACCCTCCTCTGAAATTGGACCCTCAACTTCCTAATTGGAAGACCACAATCTGTGTGAATTGGTGATAACACCTCCTCCTTGCTGACAATCAACACTGGTGCACCTCAGGGGTGTGCGCTTAGCCCACTGCTCTACTCTCTCTAGCCATGGCATGTGGCTAGGCATAGCTCAAACACCATCTATAAATTTGCTAATGATACAACCATTGTTGGTAGAATCTCAGGTGGTGATGAGAGGGTGTACAGGAGTGAGATATGCCAACTAGTGGAATGGTGCCACAGCAACAACCTGGCGCTCAATGTCAGTAAGACGAAAGAGTTGATTGTGGACTTCAGGAAGAGTAAGATGAGGGAACAGATACCAATCCTTTAGAGGGATCAGAAGTGGAGAGAGTGGGCAGTTTCAAATTCCTGGGTGTCAAGATCTCTGAAGATCTAACCTGGTCCCAACATATTGATGCAGTTATAAAGAAGACAAGACAACAACTATACTCCATTAGGAGTTTGAAGAGATTTGGTATGTCAACAAATACACTCAAAAACTTCTATAGATGTACCATGGAGAGCATTCTGACAGGCTGCATCACTGTTTGGTATGGGGGGGGGGGGGGGGTGGGTGGGCTACCGCACAGGATTGAAAGAAGCTGCAGAGGGTTGTAAATTTAGTCAACTCCATCTTGGGTACTAATCTACAAAGTATCCAGGACATCTTCAAGGAGCGGTGTCTCAGAAAGGCAGCATCCATTATTAAGAACCTCCAGCACCCAGGGCATGTCCTTTTCTCACTGTTACCATCAGGTAGGAGGTACAGAAGCCTGAAGGCACACACTCAGTGATTCTGGAACAGCTTCTTCCCCTCTGCCATCTGATTGCTAAATGGACATTGAACCCCTGGACACTACCTCACTTTCTGAATATATATTATTTCTGATTTTTGCATGATTTTGAATCCATTCAATATACATATACTGTTATTTATTTATCTATCTATCTATCTATCTATCTATCTATCTATCTATCTATCTATCTATCTATCTATCTATCTATTTATTTATTTATTTATGTGGCTATCTATTTATTTATTTATTTATTTATTTATTTATTTATTATTTTCATTTTGTTTTTTCTTCTTCTATATTATGTATTGCATTGAACTGCTCCTGCTAAGTTCACAAATTTCACATCACATGCCAGTGATAATAAACCCTTTTCTGAGTCTGATTCTGAAATAGCCTCTGACAACCAAGTCCAGCTTCTGGTATTCTTGTGTGGCTTAGCTGCTAAGCCCTGCTGAACCATTTCAATTGACAGGAGAAAAGGCGAAGGCGGGTCACTGGCACCTTAAAACCAGTTGCTTTGGGCAGATGGGGCTCATCAGCCGTGGTTGACAGCTCATCTCAGAGAAGGAAAACTGATCTGAAAAACCTCCACTGCCTTACGGCTATTGGATTCAACGATGGCTGGATGGGAGATGCCAGAGAGTAGAGGTGGATAACTGTTTGTCAGGTTGGAGGCCAGTGACTAGTGGTGTGCCTCAGGGATCTGTACTGGGTCCAATGTTGTTTGTCATGTACATTAATGATCTGGATGATGGGCTGGTAAATTGGATTAGTAAGTATGCAAATGATACTAAGATAGGTGGCGTTTTGGATAATGAAGTAGGTTTTCAAAGCTTGCAGAGAGATTTAGGCCAGTTAGAAGAGTGGTCTAAAAGATGGCAGATGGAGTTTAATGCTGATAAGTGTAGAAATAGAAATTATTGGGTAGAAATACTTTACTTTATTGTCACCAAACAATTGATACTAGTGTACAGGGAGGTGAATCTGTGGGATTCATTTCCACAGACGGCTGTGAAGGCCATGTCATTGAGTATACTTGAAGGAGAGACGATAAGTTTTTGATTAGTAGAGGTGTCAATGATTACAAGGAGAGGTAGGAGAATGTGGTTGAGAGAGTAATAAATCAGTCATGATGGAATGATATTGCAGACTCAATTGGCTGAATGGCATAATTCTGCTTATGGTCTAAATGCAGGAATAATTGGTACACAAATATAACAGATCAGGTAAGTGTAGATTCTTCTAGTGAAAGTGGTAGGGGGATAAGCATCAGCCAGGAGGAACTCTGAAAGCAACAGTGAGATCTTTTATTTCTGCCTGAACGAGCAGTGGGACCTCTTGTGCAGTCACACTTCAGTCAACAAGTGCCTTCCTTATAAGAAGAGGTATCTATGAATATCAATCCCTCCTGAATGACAAGCATGCCGCTGACCAATGGTAAACGTCTGTCCTTACCTTGTTACCCTGCGGGCAATCTGAATGGAATTGAAGGCCCACATTCAAAATGTTTAAAACCATTTGGCTTGTGGGCGGGTTCAATTTTCTTTTGAGAGGATGTAACGCTTCCCCCGGTGCTCTCTTGATGACAAATCACTGTAACAATGCATCATTTATGATTGTTTGAAAATGACAAGAGATTTAAAAAGAAGCTGAATCTCATTACTGATGTCTCCAAACATTGCTGAGGGGCTGACAAAGAAAGGTTAGTCCTCCTCTACAAACATTGCCAGAGAGAAAATGGGTTTCAGGTGATCTGCCTCCATCTTGCTGGATGTGTTCCTCATGTTTGGCAAGTACAAGTGTCATTTCCTCTTTTACCACCATCTGTTTTTCTCTCTTCTGCAAGTAATTTGTATCATAACACTATATCATGTACACTGCACCTCCAAACATGGCACCTCTAATATACACTCGTCACTATGTGATGTAATTGGCCTCTCACTGTGAAACTCTGTGATATTTCCTGTACTCCTTATTATCAACCACTTCCCTCAACCTCTGTTATTACACTGTTGTAACTAGGAGCAGCAGGCAAATCAAACTACAAAGCATCCCTTGCAATTATTATCCTGTAACCAGCTTAGTTATCACAGTGCAACATTTTCTTGATTTTTATTTTTATTTAGAGATGCATTGTGAAAAAGGCCCTTCTGGCCCATCAACCCACCTGATTAACCCTAGATTAATCATGAGACAATTTACCTACAATGACCAATTAATCTACTAACTGGTCCATCTTTGGACTGTGGGAGGAAACCAGAGCACCCAGAGGAAAAAAAAACATAATCCACGAGGAGAGAGTACAAACTCCTTACAGAGGGCATTGCCATTGAACAGAACACCACAAGCATTCATAGTATCACGCTAATCGCTATGCTGCCGTGGCGACTCGCTGGGTCAGAGATTGTGGGAATTGAAAGACCTCTGATGGTGCTGCATTGTCGGAGAATCAGTTATTACAGTGAGCTGTTGAACCTGCTCTCTCCCATTTGAACATCTTGGAGAGCAGGAACTTCATGCCCCCCACCTCCCATTGTCCTGGCCTATAGCTGTCACTCAACAGCATAATGCTGTTTTAAATGGGGAAATCAGCAGCTCTGTTGCCACAGCATTTTCAATGTTCAACTGGTTAGCCATTTCAGGACAATATGCTGCCTGACTTGCAGTGTATTTGGTATTGATCTTATTCTGACTTCACTCCTCCCTTTCCAGTCCTGAAGAAGAGTCTCGGCCCGAAACATCGACTGTTTAGTCAATTCCATAAATGCTGACTGACCTGCTGAGTTCCTCCAGCATTTAGTGTAGGTTGCTCTGGATCTCCAGCATCTGTAGATTTTCTCATGTTTTGTTTCTTATCATCACATGTACCCAGATACAGTGAGAAACTTGTCTTGTATACTGTTTATCCAGATCAGATCATTGCATAGTGCACTGAGCTAGAATAACCAGCTCTTTCAGTTTTATCTTAGGTTTCCAGAATCTGCCATTTGTTCCTTTAGACCCTAAAGTACTTCCTCAGTGGTGAAGTGCTTCGTGATGTCATGAAATGTTTATTTCATTCATCCCTTTTTTAAAGCCAACATTCCTGACCGTAATAGATGTGTGTTCCACACACCCTGTTTTAAAACTTCAACTAGATCCATCTTGTGGATAACGTGGATTAGGAGAAAAAGTTATTGGCTAGACTATTAACTAACCAGGGGAAAAATTCAGAAATAAGAGGTGCAGAAGTTAACTTGCAGATTGAGTCGAAGGTAACTTCAATGTTCGCATTCATTTCGAGAGGAATAAAGCCTAAAAATAAGGATGAAGCTTTATAAGTCATTGGTCAGACTGTGCTTGGACTATTGTGAGCAGTTTTGGGCCCCTCATCTAAAGACGGATTTGCTAGCATTGGAGAGGGTCGAGAAGAGGCTCATGTGAATGACCCTGGGAATCAAAAGGGTTAACATATGAGGATTGTTTGATGGTCTGGACATTAAGAAGAATAATAGAGGATTAATTGAAACTACCAAATATTGAAAGGCCTAGATAGAATAGATGTGGAGAGTCTGGGACCTGAGGGCACATCCTCAGAATCCAAGAACATCCCTTTAGAACAGAAATGAAGAAGAATTTCTTTAACCAGAGGGTAGTGAATCTGTGGAATTCATTGTCACAAACAGCTGTGGAGGTCAAGTCTTCGGATATATGTTAAGAAGAGGTTAATAGTTTCTTCATTAGTAAGGGTGTGAAAAGTTATGGGAAAAAGGCTGGAGAATAATGATTCAGCCATAATGGGACAGCAGAGCAGAATCGATGAGTTGAAAGGCCTCGCTCTGCTACCATGCTCTTATGGTTTTCCTTATGAGGGGCAAGCAAATGCTTTGTCAAAAGGTTGGGGGTTTAGGAAAAATTTTGAAAGGAGAAGAGGGAAGTGTGGGTTTTCTCTGGGATGTCGGAGGTTGCAAAATGACATGGCTCAAAGGCAAGAAGGGCCTTTTCTGTGCTGTATCTCTAAATAAATAAAAGTAAAAATAAAGATGAAGAAGCTTAGAGAGAGAATTCCAAAGAGTGAGACAAGAATAAGCTATTTTGGGGCCCTTACCTAAGGAAATTTTGAATCGGGAGCAAGTTACAGCTTGTGATTCAGCTGGGAGCTCAGAGAATTCGACCGTGTAGATAGGATTTAAGCCTACCTGGTCAATACCTGTGGAGGAGGGGGAACTGCGCAGGCGTGAGTGACGTCAGCGTCGAGCGCGCACTTTTCAGAGCGGGCAGCGGAGTCCGTGGAAGCAGAGTCCTGGGCTTTGGCTAAGTGGGCTTCGGCGTAAGGGGACTTCGGTAAGCCTGTGTGATTGCTCGCTGAGGGGAAGGAGGTAAGGTCGCTAGGTGCTTTTTAGACTTATTCTATTAATCCAGTTCAGGTATGGGGGAGACAGTCAGAGCAGTGGTGTGCTCCGTATGCAGTATGTGGGAGGTCAGGGTCAACACAGTTGTCCCTGATGACCACACCTGCAAAAGGTGCGTCCAGCTGCAGCTCCTATCAGCCCGAGTTAGGGAGTTGGAGCAGGAGCTGGATGAACTACGGATCATTCGGGAGGCAGAGGCAGAGATAGATAGGAGTTATCAGGAGGTAGTCACACCAAAAAACCAAGAAGTAGGCAGATGGGTGACGGTCCAGAGAGGCAGGGGGAGCAGGCAGAGAGAGCAGAGCACCCCTGGCCATTCCCATTAACAATAAGTATACCGTACTGGATACTGTTGATGGGGATGACCTACCAGGAATGAGTTGTAGTGATCCTGCCTCTGGCACAGAGGTTGAACCCTCAACTAGAAAGGGGAGGAGGGAAGAGAAGAGAGTGATAGTTTTAGGGGACTCTATAGTTAGGGGGGCAGATAGGAGATTTTGTGGGGCAGATCGGGAGTCTCGGATGGTATGTTGCCTCCCTGGTGCCAGGGTCCGGGTCATCTCAGATCGGGTGCAGGCTATTCTTGAGAATGAGGGCATGAACCCAGATGTAGTGGTCCATGTAGGGACCAACGATGTAGGTAAGGTGAGTGAGGGGGTCCTGCTTAGAGAGTTCAGGGAGTTAGGAGTGAAGCTGAAAGGCAGGACCTCCAGGGTGACAATCTCGGGATTGCTACCTGTGCCACGTGCGAGTGAAGCGAAGAATAGAATGATTATGCACATTAATACGAGGCTGAGAGCATGGTGCAGGAAGGAAGGGTTCAGGTTTTTGGATAATTGGTCTTTGTTCCAGGGACATTGGGATCTGTTTCGAAGGGAATGGTCTACATCTGAACCGGAGGGGTACTAACATTCTTGCAGGAGTATTTGCCAGTGCTGCTCAGGGGGGGTTTAAACTAGATGTGCAGGGGGCAGAGATCCCGATCCAGAGGGTTGGTCAGAAGGTGCATGGGGTTAAATGTGTACAAGGTTTGGGTGATCTTGAGAAGGTCATCAAAATTCAGGGTGCAATTTGCCCGATGGAAGTTCAAGGAGCTGGGTTAGGTACAGTAGACAGTGTTTTAAGCAAAGAGAGGAGGAATGGGCTAAGAATTCTATACTTGAATGCGCGTAGTGTCAGAAATAAGACAGATGAGCTTGAAGCTCAGGTGAAAATGGGGAACTACGATATTGTTGGGATAATGGAGACATGGCTGCAAGGGGATCAGGCCTGGGAATTGAGTGTACCAGGGTATACGTGCTATCGTAGAGACAGAAATATGGGAAGAGGGGGTGGGGTGGCCCTGTTGGTGAGGAATGAGGTTCAGTCCTTAGCAAGAGGTGACTTGGGAACAGGGGAAGTAGAGTCTGTGTGGATTGAGCTGAGGAACAGTAAGGGTAAAAAGACCCTAATGGGTGTTGTGTACAGGCCCCCAAACAGTAGCGTGGATATTGGGTACAAGTTGATTAGGGAGTTAACATTGGCATGTGCTAAAGGTAATGCAGTCGTTATGGGAGATTTCAACATGCAGATGGACTGGGAGAATCAGGTAGGTGCTGGATCCCAGGATAGGGAGTTTGTGGAGTGTCTAAGGGATGTATTTTTGGAACAGCTTGTGCTTGAGCCAACCAGGATCGAGGCTATTTTGGACTTGGTGATGTGTAATGAACAGGAATTGATAAGTGATCTTGAAGTAAAGGAGCCATTAGGAAGTAGTGATCATAACATGATAAATTTTTATCTACAATTTGAGAGGGATAAGGGCAGATCAGAGGTGTCAGTGTTGCAATTAAATAAAGGAGACTACGGAGCCATGAGGGAAGAGCTGGCCAAAGTTAAATGGGCAGATGCCTTGGCAGGAAAGACAGTGGATCAGCAGTGGCAGATATTCTTGGGCATAATACAAAAGATGCAAAAGCAGTTCATTCCAATGAGAAGGAAGGATTCAAAGAGGGGGAAGGGGCCACAGTGGTTGACAAAGGAAGTCAGAGATTGTATAGCATTAAAGAAAAAGAAGTATGACAGGGCTAAGATGAGTGGGAATACAGATGATTGGGAAAGTTTTAAGGAACAGCAGATCTTAACTAAAAAAGCAATACGGAGAGAAAAAATCAGGTATGAGCTCAGTCTAGCCAGGAATATAAAAGGGGATAGCAAAAGCTTTTTTAGTTATGTGAAGAGAAAGAAGATAGTTAAGAACAATGTTGGCCCCTTGAAGAATGAATTGGGAGAAATTGTTATGGGAAACAGGGAAATGGCAACAGAATTTAATGAGTACTTTAGATCTGTCTTCACCAGGGAGGACACAAGCAATCTCCCAGATGTATGGATGGGCCAGGGTCATAAGATATCAGAGGAATTGAGACAGATTGATATTAGGAAAGAAACTGTGATGAGTAGACTGGTAGGACTGAAAGCTAATAAATCCCTGGGTCCAGATGGTCTGCATCCGAGGGTTCTAAAAGAGGTGGCTCAGGAAATTGTGGATGCATTGGTAATCATTTTCCAATGTTCCTTAGATTCAGGATCAGTTCCTGAAGATTGGAGAGTGGCTAATGTTATCCCACTTTTCAAGAAGGGAGGGAAGGAGAAAATGGAGAACTATCGCACTGTTAGCCTAAAGTCAGTCGTGGGGAAGATGCTTGAGTCCATTATTAAGGATGAAATAGTGGCACATCTAGATGGCAGAAATAGGATTAGGCCGAGCCAGCATGGATTTACCAAGGGCAAATCATGCTTGACTAATCTGTTGGAGTTTTTTGAGGGTGTAACAAGGATGTTAGATAAGGGTAAGCCAGTAGATGTTGTGTACCTAGATTTTCAGAAGGCATTCGATAAGGTGCCACATAGGAGATTGGTGAGCTCCTGGCATTGGGGGCAGGGTTTCAACATGGATAGAAAACTGGTTGGCAGATAGAAAGCAAAGGGTAGCAGTGAATAGGTGTTTCTCAGACTGGCTGGAGGTGACTAGTGGGGTACCACAGGGCTCTGTATTGGGACCACAGCTCTTTACGATTTATGTCAATGATTTAGATGTGGGCATTGAAAACTATATTAGCAAGTTTGCTGACGATACTAAACTGGGTGTCAGTGTGACATGCGAAGAGGACGTTAGGAGAATACAGGGAGACTTGGATAGGCTGAGTGAGTGGGCAGATACTTGGCAGATGTCATTCCATGTGAATAAATGTGAAGTTATCCACTTTGGAAGCAGGAACAAGAGGGCAGAGTATTGTCTGAACGGTGTCGAGTTAGGTAAGGGAGAAATGCAAAGAGACCTAGGAGTCCTAGTTCACCAGTCAATGAAGGTGAATGAGCAAGTGCAACAGGCAGTGAAGAGGGCAAATGGAATGTTGGCCTTTGTTACAAGGGGAATTGAATACAAGAGCAAGGATGTTCTTTTGCATTTGTACAGGGCCCTGGTGAGACCACACCTGGAATATTGTGTACAGTTTTGGTCTCCAGGTTTAAGGAAGGACATTCTGGCAATTGAGGAAGTGCAGCGTAGATTCACTAGGTTGATTCCTGGGATGGCAGGGCTGTCTTACGCAGAGAGATTGGAGAGATTGGGCTTGTACACGCTGGAATTGAGGAAATTGAGAGGGGATCTGATTGAAACGTTTAAGATAATTAAAGGATTTGATAGGATTGAGGCAGGAAATATGTTCCAGATGTTGGGAGAGTCCAGTACCAGAGGGCATGGATTGAGAATAAGAGGTCAGTTATTTAAAACAGAGTTGAGGAAGAGCTTCTTCTCCCAGAGAGTTGTGGTGGTGTGGAATGCACTGCCTCGGAAGACGGTGGAGGCCAATTCTCTGGATGCCTTCAAGAAGGAGCTGGATAGATATCTGATGGATAGGGGAATCAAGGGATATGGGACAAGGCAGGGACTGGGTATTGATAGTGAATGATCAGCCATGATCTCAGAATGGCGGTGCAGACTCGAGGGGCCGAATGGCCTACTTCTGCACCTATTGTCTATTGAAATATAGGCTGGCCTCGGAGAAGGTCCATAGGATTGAAGGGATTGGCATATGAGAAACATTTGATGTCTCTAGGCCTCCACTTATTGGAGCTCAGAAGGATGAGAGAGGATCTCATTGAAACCTACTGCATACTGAAAGGCCTGAATAGAGTGGGAATGGAGAAGATGATTCCATTAGTAGGAGATGCTAAGATCCAGGGGTGCAGCTGAGACTGAAGGAACATCTCTTTAAAACTGAGATGAGGAAGAATTTCTACAGCCAGAACATGGCGAATCTGTGGAATTCTTTGCCACAGAGGGCTATGAAGGACAAGTCAATGGGCATATGTAAGGCAGAGGTTGATACATTCTTGATTGGTAAGGTGCTAAGAGGCACAGGGAGAAGGTAGGAGAATGGGATTAAGAAAAATCAGCTATCACAAAATGATAGGGCAGACTTGATGGGCCAAATGGTCTGATTCTGCTTCTACACCTTCTGGTGGTTTGATGTTATGAAGAACTAGGAGATTTTAAAGAAGGTTGCCAGTAATTAAGCTGCCATTGGTAGTCTCCAGCAAAGTTTCATTGCTCTTTGTCTTCCCATCAACATATGATGCTGGCAGATCTGTGTCACACAGAAAATGCTCCCCTGAAAGGAACATTAAAGAACAGTAGATGTCCCTGGCAGCTGGAACTCCCCCCCCCCCCCCACCCCATTGTGCACAGAGCTCTGATGTCTCGTTGTACTGGCACTGTCGAAGCTGCAAGGCGGTTGACATTTCCTAACATTCGTACCAAAGCAAGCATGGTGAAAGCACAGACCCGGTGCTGTCTGTTTAACAGCATTAGGTCGTTTGTTTCTAATGCTTATTTTGGAGGCATTGCTGACTGGAAGTAGGAAAAGGAGGAAGTAATCTGCAAATACTGCACAAAGGAAAATAAAAACATAAATGAGCAAAATAAATATTGAGCTCATGAGATGAAGAGTACTTGAAAGTGCGTCCATAAGTTGTGGAAATGGACGAGGTGAGTGGAGGTGAGTGAAATTGAGTGAAGTTGCCCCTCTGGTATAAGAGCCTGATGGTCGAGGGGTAATAACTATTCCTGAACCTGGTGGTGTGGGTCCTGAGGCTCCTGTACCGTCTTCCTGATGGCAGCAGTGAGAAGAGAACATGACCTGGATGGTGGGGTCCTTGACGCTTTCCTGAGGCAGGACGATATGTAGATGTTCTCAATGGTGGGGAGGCCCTTTTTTATGATGGACTGGGCCATATCCACTACCTTCTGTAGGCTTTTCCGTTCAAGGGCATTGATGTTTCCATACCAAGCTGTGATGCAACAAGTCAGCATACTCTCCACAACATATTGCGTATTCAGAGATGCTTGTCTGTTCATGAGGTTATCTGAGTTACTGTGCCTCCTCAACAGCTTGAACCAGCCTGGCCATTCTCCTCTGACCTCTCTCATTAACAAGGCATTTCCGCTCACTGGATGTTTTTGTTTGTTTTTTGCATCATTCTCTGTAAACTCTAGAGGCTGTTATATGTGAAAATCCCAGGGGATCAGCAGTTTCTGAGATACTCAAACAAACCTGTCAGGCACCAACAATCATTCCACAGTCAAATCACTGAGATCACACTTCTTGCCAATTCTGATGTTTGGTCTGAACCTCATGACCATGTCTGCATGCTTTTATGCATTGAGTTGCTGCCACATGAATGGCTGATTAGATATTTGCTTAATCAAGCAGATGAAGAGGTGTACCTAATAATGTGGCCACTGAGTGTGTGTGTGTGAGAGAGAGAGAGAGAGAGAGTGTGTGTGTGTGTGTGTGAGTGTGTGTGTGAGTGTGTGTGTGTGGGTGTGTGTGTGTGTGTATGTGAGTGTGTGTGTGTGTGTGTGTGTGTATGTGTGTGTGTGTATGTGAGTGTGTGTGTGTGTGTGTGTGTGTATGTGAGTGTGTGTGTGTGTGTGTGTGTGTGTGTGTATGTGAGTGTGTGTGTGTGTGTGTGTGTGTGTGTGTGTGTGTGTGTGTGTTTGTATGCATACATGCTTATATTGGTGTGTGTATGTATGCATGGGTTGGAATGTAAATAGGAGGCCAAAGAATGTTCAATGTCAACAGAAAGGACTGGAGGGTTAAGTGCGAGCACTGCCAATGAACTGGCACCACCTTGTCTCCACCCTGGCTCTCTTCTTGGATGGTACATCTCATCTGTTAATTTATATCTTGTCTCTAAGAATGGTATTGCATCCACTGTACTTATCTGTGCTGAATCCATTCTCCCTCTGCACCATACAGTATCCATTTGAGTGGTTTTTGTCAAAATCCAGTCATTTAAAAAAAGCCTCAAAATGACATCTAGTCACAGCTGATTTAAGGCAATTACAGATGGCTGCTGGCAATGCCTGCCCCTCTCTTTATTCTGGAGGCCATTTCCCCCCACAGTTAATGAGATCTGTCCCACTTCATCAGTTGCTGCTGTTGGGTGTATTCTGCATTTGGTTATCCGGGGCAGAAATGACTGTGTTCATTAAACTGGGATGACAGAGTACACTCCCCTCTTTCCTTTGTTGCTGAACACTTCATTGACAGCAGTCAGAATGTGTGCATTGCATTCAAAGTAAGCTGACAACATTGCTGAGCGGATCTGCCCGAGTGTAGGCAGCTATGAGAGTCAGCTGCTACTCTTTCTGCTGAGGGAGAGAATGATAATTAAACAGCAGCCAATGGTAGCTGGGGAACTGGGAATCAATGTGCAGAGTCAGTGGGAAGAGGTTAGAGCTTGTGTCCCTTCATTCAATCACATTTCCCAGTCCAGTCAGACGACCACAGTCTACATTACTCCCACTCAGTATACACTCAGTAGCCACTTTATGAGGTACAGGAATGGAGCCTGGAGGAGTCTTCTGCTGCTGTAGCCCATCCACTTCAAGGTTTGATGTGATATGCACACCAGTGTTGTAACACATGGTTATCTGAGCTGCTGTCACCTGCCTGTCAGCTTGAACCAATCTGGGCATTCTCCCCTGACCTCTCTCATTAACAAGATATTTTTCACTCATTGGATGATTTTTGTTTTTCACACCATTCTCTCTAAACTCCAGAGACTGTTGTGCGTGAAAATCCCAGGAGATCAGCAGCTTCTGAAATACTCAGACCACCGCATCTGGCACCAAGTCACATAGATCACACTTCTCTGAACTGCGACACCATGTCTCCATGCTTTGATGCATTGAGTTGTTGCCACATCATTGATTGTTTAGATATTTGCATTAACACAGAGGTGTACGGGTGTACCACTGACTGTATATTTATTTTATGTTTTCAGTAACGTCAGACCATGGGGTCCCATTCTTTTCACATCTAAAACAGCAAGCAAGACATTTTGTTGATTGAGAATCCCAGAATAATATATAGAACCAAAACTGATCTTCAGTCACTGAGCCTATCGACCATCAGCTCCTCATTTATATTAATCCTATTTTTTATTTTTGTGAACTCATCATTTGTCCTCAACTTCTAATACTTCACCTATGTACAAGAGTCAATAGGTGAAGCCAACTAACTTACCAACCTTCACATGTCTGGGATGTACAAGGAAGCTGGAGCACCTGGTGCCAATCCAGTTGGCCACAAGGAGGAGAGCATGTAGTAATGGAGAAGTATGGTGGTTGGTATGGTACCATTACAGCACCAGAGACCCAGGTTCAATGTTGTCCTCGTCCGTAAAGAGATTGGACATTCTCCTGTGACTGCCTCTGGTTTCCTCTCACATTCCAAAGATGTCCAGGTGAGTAGGTTAATTGGTCACGTGGTTGTAATTGGGCAGCATGGGCTTTATTTGTCATGCATACAGTATATTGAAACACACAGTAACATGCATCAAGTCAAATCAGCCCACTGGTGTCATACACTTGGCACCATCAGAGCATGTCCACAGCTCACTCACCCTCAAATGTTGGGATGTGGGAGTTAACAGGAGGAAATCCATGTGGTCACAGGATAAAAGTAGGAATCAAACCCTGATCGGTGATTGCTGGCTCTGTGCTAAACACGGTGTTATCATACTGCCTGTAATATCATTGTTCACCATATTCTGGGTGATTTTTTCATAGGATGTGATGTGGGGCTTTACTAGCAAAACTAATATCTACTACTGATTACCAACTATGCCAACAGGTTGCTATAGAATTGCCATCCAGAGTTGCCCCAACCATGTAGTGAAGGTTCTCCCACAATGCCATTTGGTGGTGAATTCCATGATTTAGACATGGCTTGTGGCCCAGGGATTTGAGGTGATGGCATATTGGAGGAAGTTTGAGTAACTGGTTGAATGGTGCCACAATAAGAACCTCTGAACCAACATCAGATATGTTAGAGGCAGAGGAATGAAGGGTGAGGGTGGGGTGGCATTGCTAGTCAGGGAAAATGTTACAGCAATGCTCAGGCAGGACAGATTAGAGGGCTTGTCTACCGAGACCATATGGGTGGAGCTGAAAAACAGGAGAAGTATGATCACATTAATGGGGTTGTATTATAGACCACCCAATAGTCAGTGAGAATTGGAGGAGCAAATCTGCAGAGAGATAGCAGACAACTGCAGGAAACGTAAAGTTGTGATAGTAGGGGATTTTAATTTTCCACATATTGATTGGGACTCCCATACTGTTAAAGGTCTAATCGGGTTACAGTTTGTAAAATGCGTTCAGGAAAGTTTCCTAAATCAATATATAGAGGTACCGACTAGAGAGGATGCAATATTAGATCTTCTATTAGGAAACGAGTTAGGACAGGTGATGGAAGTGTGTGTAGGGGAACACTTTGGTTCCAGTGATCATAACACCATTAGTTTCAACTTGATCATGGATAAAGACAGATCTGGTCCTTGGGTTGAGGTTCTAAACTGGAAAAAGACCAAATTTGAAGAAATGAGAAAGGATCTAAAAAACGTGGATTGGGACTGGTTGTTCTCTGGCAAGGATGTGATTGGTAAGTGAGAAGACTTCAAAGGAGAAATTATGAAAGTGCAGAGTTTGTATGTTCCTGTCAGGATTAAAGGCAAAGTCAATAAGAATAAGGATCCTTGGTTCTCTAGGGATACTGGAACTCTGATAAAGAAGAAGAGAGAGATGTATGACATGTATAGGCAACAGGGAGGAAATAAGATGCTTGAGGAGTATAAAAAGAGTAAGAAAATACTTAAGAAAGAAATCAGGAGGGCTAAAAGAAGACATGAGGTTGCTTTGGCAGTCAAGGTGAAGGATAATCCAAAGAGCTTCTACAAGTATATTAAGAGCAAAAGGATGGTAAGGGATGAAATTGGTCCTCTTGAAGATCAGAGTGGTCGGCTATGTATGGAACCAAAAGAAATGGGGGAGATCTTAAATGGGTTTTTGCATCTGTATTTACTAAAGAAACTGGCATGGAGTCAATGGGAATGAGGCAAACAAGTAGTGAGGTCATGGAACCTATACAAATTAAAGAGGAAGAGGTGCTTGCTGTCTTGAGGCAAATCAGAGTAGATAAATCCCCAGGACCTGACAGGGTATTCCCTTGGACCTTGAAGGAGACCAGTGTTGAAATTGCAGGGGCCCTGGCAGATGTATTTAAAATGTCGGTATCCACGGGTGAGGTGCCGGAGGATTGGAGGATAGTTCATGTTGTTCCGTTATTTAAAAAAGGCTCTAAAAGTAATCCGGGAGATTATAGGCTGGTAAGTTTGACGTCAGTAGCAGGTAAATTATTGGAAGGAGTACTAAGAGATAGGATCTACAAGTATTTAGATAGACAGGGACATCAGGGAGAGTCAACATGGCTTTGTGCTTGGTAGGTCATGTTTAACAAATCTATTAGAGTTTTTCGAGGAGGTTACAAGGAAAGTGGATGAAGGGAAGACAGTGGATGTTGTCTACATGGACTTCAGTAAGGCCTTTGACAAGGTCCTGCATGGGAGGTTAGTTAGGAAGATTCAGTTGCTAGGTATACATGGTGAGGTAGTAAATTGGATTAGACATTGGCTCAATGGGAGAAGTCAGAGAGTGGTAGTGGAGGTTTGCTTCTCTGAGTGGAGGCCTGTGACTAGTGGTGTGCCACAAGGATCAGTGCTGGCTCCATTGTTATTTGTCATCTATATCAATGATTTGGATGATAATGTGGTAAATTGGATCAGCAAATTTGCTGATGATACAAAGACTGGAGGTGTAGTGGACAGTGAGGAAGGTTTTCAAAGCTTGCAGAGGGATTAAGACCAGCTGGAAAAATGGGCTGATAAATGGCAGATGGAGTTTAATACAGACAAGTATGAGGCATTGCACTTTGGAAGGACAAACCAAGATAGAACATACAAGGTAAATGGTAGGGGACTGAGGAGTTTAATAGAACAGAGGGATCTGGGAATACAGATACAAAATTCCCTAAAAGTGGCGTCACAGGTAGATAGGGTTGTAAAGAGAGCTTTTGGTTCATTGGCCTTTATAAATCAAAGTATTGAGTATAAGAGTTGGAATGTAATGGTGAGGTTGTATAAGACATTGGTGAGGCTGAATTTGGAGTATTGTGTGCAGTTTTGGTCACCAAACTACAGGAAGGATATTAATAAGGTTGAAAGAGTGCAGAGAAGGTTTACAGGGATGTTCCCGGGACTTGAGAAACTGAGTGACAGAGAATGGTTGAATAGGTTAAGACTTTATTCTAAGGACGGGGGGGGGGGGGGGAGGCAAAAGAGGTGGGGATCAGAGATAGTGTCATGGCTGCAGAAAAGGAGGGTTTTCTTTTTGCTTTCACTCTCAGTTTGAGCTGCCCAGTTTTTTTTTTCTTTGTTGTGTGTGTTTTGGGGTTTTTCTCTGTACATGTCAATTATAAATGTTCCTTTTTTTTCTATGGATAAGAGGAGAATCAATTACCTTTCTTTTTATTATCTACTATTAGATAAATATTATGTTTAATCTTGATAATGTATATTTTTCCTTTTATTCAAACTGTTATTCATATAAATATTTGTGATAATTCTCCTCTTGTTTATATATATACTTTTTTATTTAACTAATAAAAAGATTGTTAAAGAAATTGTGACAGTGGAAAAGTGTGTATAGAACTGGAGGCGATAGCAGAGGTACTTAATGAGTACTTTGTTTCAGTATTCACTACAGAAAAGGATCTTGGCGATTGTAGGGATGACTTAAAGCAGACTGAAAAGCTTGAGTACATGGATATTAAGAAAGAGGATGTGCTGGAACTTTTGGAAAGCATCAAGTTGGATAAGTCTCCTGGACAGGACAAGATGTACCCCACGCTACTGTGGGAGGTGAGGGAGGAGATTGCTGAGCCTCTGGCAATGATCTTTGCATCATCAATAGGGATGGGAGAGGTTCCAGAGGATTGGAGGGTTGCGAATGTTGTTCCATTATTCAAGAACAGGAGTAGAGATAGAACAGGAAATTATAAACCAGTGAGTCTTACTTCAGTGGTTGGTAAGTTGATGGAGAAGATCCTGAGAGGCAGGATTTATGAACATTTGGAGAGGCATAATATGATTAGGAATAGTCAGCATGGCTTTGTGAAAGGCAGGTCATGCCTTATGAACATGTGAGGATGTGACTAAATACATTGATGAAGGTAAAGCAGTAGATGTAGTGTATATGGATTTCAGCAAGGCATTTGATAACGTACCCCATGCGAGGCTTATTGAGAAAGTAAGGAGGCATGGGATCCAAGAGGACATTGCTTTGTGGATCCAGAACTGGTTTGCCCACAGAAGGCAAAGAGTGGTTGTAGATGGGTCATATTCTGCATGGAGGTTGGTGTGCCTCAGGGATCTGTCCTGGGACCCCTTCACTTCAGGATAAATGACCTGGATGTGGAAGTGGAGGGATGGGTTAGTAAATTTGTTGATGACAATAAGGTTGGAGGTGTTGTGGTTAGTTTGGAGGGCTGTCAGAGGTTACAGCAGGACATTGATAGGATGCAAAACAGGGCTGAGAAGTGGCAGATGGAGTTCAACCCAGGTAAGTGTGAGGTGGTTCATTTTGGTGGGTCAAATATGATGGCAGAATATAGTATTAATGGTAAGACTCTTGTCAGTGTGGAGGATCGGAGGGATCTTGGGGTCAAAGTCCATAGAACTCTCAAAGCTGCTGCACAGGATGACTCTGTGGTTTAGAAAACATACGGTGCATTGGCCTTCATCAACGTTGAGACTGTGTTTAAAAGCCGAGAGGTAATGTTACAGCTGTACAGGACCCTGGTCAGAACCCACTTGGAGTACTGTGCTCAGTTCTGGTCACCTCACTACAGGAAGGATGTGGAAGCCATAGAAAGGGTGCAGAGGAGATTTACAAGGATGTTGCCTGGAATGGGGAGCATGCCTTATGAGAATAGGTTGAGTGAACTTGGCTTTTTCACCTTGGAGTGATGGAGGATGAGAGGTGACCTGATAGAGGTGTACAAGATGATGAGAGGCATTGATCCTGTGGATAGTCAGAGGCTTTTTCCCAGGACTGAAATGGCTAACACGAGAGGGCACAGTTTTAAGATGCTTGGTAATAGGTACAGAGGATGTTGTGGTAAGTTTTTTACGCAGAGAGTGGTGAGTGCATGGAATGGGCTGCCAGCGATAGTGGTGGAGGTGGATATGATAGGGTCTTTTAAGAGACTCCTGGATAGGTTCATGGAGCTCAGAAAAATAGGGAGCTATGGGTAGCCCTAGGTAATTTTTACAGTAAGTACATGTTTGGCAGTTTTGTGGGCCAAAGGGTCTGTGTTGTGCTCTAGTTTTTCTATGTTTCTAGAAAGTGGTGGATAGAGACCAGTCCATCACAGGTTTAGACTTCCCCACAGGAAAGAAGCATCCACTTTCAAAGAGAAAATGGCTTTTTCTGGTCATGCCTTCTTCTTGCTACTACCATTGTGCAGGAGGCCCACAACACTAGATTCACAGTTATTACCCTACAACCATCTGTCTCCTTAAACTGCGTGGATAACTACATTTGCCACTACCCTGAACTGGTTCTACGATCTACACATTCACTTTCAAGGACCCCTTACAGCTCATATTCTCAGTATTGTTTTTAGTTGTACAGTTTTTCTTTTCTTACGTAAAATTATATTGTATATATTTCTTTTTTCCCTTAAATGCTTGCATGAAAATGAATCTCAAGGTAATGTATGGCAACATACTGTATGCGTACTTTGATAATAAATTGACTTTGAATTTAGATTCTCAGTGGAGGCCCTGGATCTGACTACTCCTGCAAAGTGCTACACTACCAAACAGACTATCCGCTGAAGACCACTTCACGAGTTAAAAGTCTACTTGCAGTATAGCTTCCAGGCATCGGTGCTAACTTGGCTGTTTTCAATTCCAAACTCTGTCTCCTTGCCCTAATTAAGCAAAAACAGCTTCAATATTTTTTCTCATTGATTTAAAATGTACAAGAGGTTATAAATAGCCTACATTGCGACTCAGCAGCACAGGATGAGCCCTGCCAAATGTGATGACTTGCTATGGGCCTCTATTGAAGAGGCATAGCCTAGCTTTGCATTTATTCTATGGCACTGAAACTTCCCACCCTTCACAATGCTTTTGAATGTCAGAGAGAAGGCAGAGTTGGTTATAAGGTTCTCTTTACAGCTTAGGGGATCAACAAATCTTGACATGAAATTAACCCTTTTATTGTGAACTGCAAAACTTGAACATAAAAATGTTTTCAGTAGGTTGAGGACTGGTTTAGATCTCTTTTGAGCCACCTTCTCCATCAATAAGATCAAGATTGTTCTACGTCATTTCCAGTAGACAAGTGTAAAGGAGAATGAAATAATTGTTACTCTGGATCCAAAGCAGCAAAGCAAAAACACAGCTCTCGGTACAGATGTATCTGT
Source organism: Hypanus sabinus (assembly GCF_030144855.1). Lineage (NCBI taxonomy): Eukaryota > Metazoa > Chordata > Chondrichthyes > Myliobatiformes > Dasyatidae > Hypanus > Hypanus sabinus. The sequence continues at coordinate 79,657,896 of NC_082724.1, read as the reverse complement.
TAAAAAAAGGTGCCTGACAGGAAGTGATAAAGTAGTGGTTAATAAATGGGTGGAGGTGTTGATCAGTCTTCCTGCTTACGGAAAGTAACTGTTTTTGAGTCTGGTAGTCCTGGTGTGAATGCTACGTAGCCTCCACCCTGTTAGGAGTGGCTAGCATGAGAGGGCATAGTTTTGAGGTGTTTGGAAGTAGGTACAGAGGAGATATCAGGGTAAATTTTTTACTGAGAGAGTGGTGTGCATGGAATGGGCTGCCGGCAATGGTGATGGACTTTTAAGAGGCTCCTAGATAGGTACATGGAGCTTAGAAAAATAGAGGGCTATGGGTATCCCTGCGTAATTTCTCAGGTAAGGACCTGTTCGGCACAGCTTTGTGAGCTGAAGGGCCTGATCTGTGTTGTAGGTTTTCTGTTTCTGTGTTACTGGCCCTTTTCCAGCACTGACTTGGTATGGAATCAGAGGGGATAACTTCACTCACACCATCACTGAACTGTTCCCACAATCTATGGACTCTCTTTGAAGGACTCTTCATCTCATGTTCTTGATCCTTTTTGCTTATATATTTATTATTATTTTCTTCTGTGCAGTATTGGCTGTTTGCCCATCTTGTTGGGGACAGTCTTTGATTAACTCTATTGTGTTTCATGGATTCACTGTGTATGGCTACAAGAAAATGAACCTCAGGGTTTTATATGGTGACATATATGCACTTTGGTAATAAATTTAGTTTGAATTTTGAACTTTGAACCTTTCTGTATAAACGTCCTTGATGGCAGGTAGGCTGGTGATGTGCTGCGGAGTTTTTTCTACCCCCTGTAGAGCCCTCCTGTCTGCCACTGTGCAGTTTCTGTACCGAGCAGTGATGTTACTCCTTGCTGCATATCTGTAGAAGGACATAAGTATAGATGTGCATCGTTCCACTCTCTTCCTAAAGGACAAGCATTGGTGAACTTTCCTGATTGGTTATGATGTGTTCCAGGAACACAAAAGATTGTGCACTCCCAGGGGTTTGAAACTGCTCACAGTTTCCACTCTGCTGCCCACGTGGTGCGAGTCGATAACCATCTCCTTTGCTCTGTTGACATTGAGGCACAGGGTATTTGCCTGGCACCAGGCCTTAGCTATTTCACCTTCTCTCTGTCTGTCAGTCAGCTCATTATGGCTGGTGATAAACCCCACCACAGTTGTGTCATTGAGTGAAGTTGACAATGTGGCTCCTCGAGTGCTTGGCCGTGCAGTCATGTGCGAGCAGAGTGTACTGCAATGGGCTCAGCACACAGTCAGTGTTGAGGATGACAGGGAGGCTGTGCATTTTGAATAAATGATGAAGCTGATTCTGATTTCTCAACACTGTTCCCATACCTATGGTGGGTGGGGCAGCAAACAAGTATTGTGTCTCCCCAAAGATTATTTGAAAAAGGTATCAGTTGGACAAAGCATTCAAAATATTTGCAGTGTGCACATGATCTCCTCCAAAAAACAATATATTTGATTTCAAAGCCCCTTCCATGTCCCTGATGATCTTAGCCTTGGTAGTTTATCAGGAGATACAGGCATGGCTAGCAAGTATAGAAAAATCCAAAAGCTTACAATCCTTGAAGTAAATAACTTTCTTCTCATCTTAATCCTAAATTATCTTTGATATTTTGTTTATTACACAGAAAGAGGATATTTGGGCCTTCAAATTTCTGTTAGCTCAGAGAAATCCTATCAACGTGCCCAGCTGGAGATGTGCCCCTCCCCCCAGTCACCTCTCACTCCACCCCCACTGATTATCCAAGCACCCATTAGCATAGTGGACAGATGATATATTAACCACATCTTTGGGATGAGGGAGAAAACCAGAGCACCCGAGTAAACCCACACAGAGAGCAGAGGTCAGAAATGAACTCAGGTCACAGGTCACTGAGCCACCTCATTTCTGTGAATTAGGTTCACAAGCCAGGGAGAGCAGCTTTCCAAGCATAACACCGAAAATCCCTTGGAGAACTTAGTACATATCAGTGAGATTAGTAGTCATCCTTCTGAACACCGGTGAAAATAGATTCATCTTACTCAATTAAAGATGAAATAGGTTTGGGAATTTAAAACCCAGGCCCCATCAGGTGTAAATCCTCAGTTAACATGGCCTTCATATCCTAGGAGCATTTGGCAGAGTGGTATAAGGATAAGATATTTATTAGTGAGGGAGGTGAATGCTGAGAAGGTCGCTTTCTTTTCTGGACAGAAAGGCACTTGCAGCAAACACAGAACATCGTAATACTCAAATTGTTCAATTTCAACTTGCGTGGAATTGAATTTGGGAAAGAGGTGGATCAAATCGCACAGGTTGTAGTAGGGATTGAGGGGGAGCTTCAGAGTTAGAATCAGTTTTATTATCACTAACATTGTTATGAAATTTGTTATTTGTTTCAGCAGTGTACTGTAAGACAGCAATTAGTTTAAATTACAAAAAATAGATAAGTAGTGCAAAAGATCAGTAATAAGTAGTATTTATGGGTCCATGGTCCGTTCAGAAATTTGATGGCAGTGAGGGAGAAGCAGTTTCTAAAGTATTGAGTGGGTCTTCAGGCTCCTGTACCTCCTCCCTGGTCAATTTACTGAATTGTGGGCATTTGGACAAAGCAATAGGAAATCTCACTTTGAGAGCCATGATCTATCTTCCCATAATTAGACTTTGGGTCCCAGATAAGTAAAGGTATCCAGCATTCACTCACAACCAACATGGCGTGGCATGGTAGACCTAGATTCTGGCACTGTCTCAGTGGAGTTTATTCGTTCTCCCTGCCACTGTATGGGCTGTCTCTCACATGCTGACTGGGTTGGTAGGTTATTTGGCCAATGTAATATTACTGATGATAAAATTGTTGAGTATATGGGGAATGATAGGTTATAAGGAAAATTAGTGGGGCAATATGACTGGTCTTTGATCCAGCATAGAACCGATGGGCCAAGTGGCTTCCTCCTATAGAAATGAGACCTCTGGCCAAAAATGAAGATGAATAGAAGGTTGAGGGAAAGGCTTTTACTGAGAGCACTGGGGAATCAAAAGTAATGACAGACTTCAAGTAAATTGTCGTTTACAACAGAAATAAACTAATGTTTCTCATAATGTATTCTCTGCTCATTACAAAAGGGCAAATAAAAAGTACTTTGCTGGAATCGCTGAAATCTGATCCAGCAATGAGTTCAGGCTTGGAAAACTCTCACATGTTTTGGATTAGGTAGTATTTGTAATTTGGAAAATAATGTAAGCACAGGATACCTGTAGTCAGGACCAGTGGATTAGTTCCACAGCAGGATTGAGTTACCTCAATATTGAGGTGAATTTGCGGTAACATTTGATTCATACTGTGGTGGTCTTAATAACCTGCCTCCTTGGTGACAGTGGTTAGGAGTGGTCCCATGCCTCTCGTTTCCCCTTCCTCAAGGCTCTCTTGTTCAAATTGTGCCAATCTCACACATTGAGAGCTTGCTTGTTTGGCAGTAAATTCACAACACTTTGCTTTGCCAAGTTACAGAGAAGCAAAGGTGCAGGCATTGCCAAATGGCACACTTTATCCATCCCCAGGATTGTTGTGAGGGAACTAGGGAAAGGAAAATCATTTTAGGCCTTAACAAAGGGAAGAAAACACAGATAAATTGTCAAGGGATGGTTTAGGTGCCTCTTCAGTAATGCTTCAGTGTGAAAGGAACAAGAGCATAGAGGTTACTGTGATGCCAGTGATTGGTATTCATTTCCTGCTGCTGTCTGTAAGGAGGTGTACATCCTCCTCATGACTGTGTGCGTTTTCTCCGGCTACTCCAATTTCCAGAAATTCACGGTTTAGTGTTGGTAAATTATGGGCATGACACATTGGCACTGGAAACATGGTGATACCTGTGGGCTGCCCCCAGCACATCCTCAGACTGTATTGGTCATAAACGCATTTCAATGTATGTTTTGATGTAACCAGTAAACCTGATTTTTAACTTTTATAAAAGTCAAGTCAAATTGACTTTATTGCCACATGCAGATGTACAGTAAGGTACAAGTGTAATGAAATTATATTCATATACCATAGGACCCTGGTCAGACCCCACTCGGAGTACTGTGCTCAGTTCTGGTCGCCTCACTACAGGAAGGATGTGAAAGCCATAGAAAGGGTGCAGAGGAGATTTACAAGGATGTCGCCTGGGTTGGGGAACATCCCTTATGAGAGTAGGTTGAGTGAACTTGGCCTTTTCTCCTTGGAGCAACAGAGGATGAGAGGTGACCTGATAGAGAAGTACAAGATGATGAGAGGCATTGATCGTGTGGATAGTCAGAGGCTTTTTCCCAGGGCTGAAATGGTTGCCACAAGAGGACATAGGCTTAAGGTGCTGGGAAGAAGGTACAGAGGAGATGTCAGGGTAAGTTTTTTATGCAGAGAGTGGTGAGTGCGTGGAATGGGCTGCCAGCAATGGTGGTGGAGGTGGATATGATAGGGTCTTTCTTTTGGATAGGTACATGGAGCTTAGAAAAACAGAGGGCTATAGGTAAACCTAGTAATTTCTAAGGTAGGGACATGTTTGGCACAACTTTGTGGGCCGAAGGGCCTGTATTGTGCTATAGGTTTTCTATGTTTCTATCACCTTCACAACTTTAGGACTTCTCAAAATGTTTTACAACCAATGAAAATCTTTTGAAATGCAGCCACTGTTGTAAGTCAGAAAACACATTTGACAATATGTACATAGCAACATCCCACAAGCAGCATGGTACATGATGGATGGGACTCTGGTGACATGACATGATTATTGTTGATTGATCTATGGACCCAGCTGGGCATCAGGCTGATCTGAAATTGGCATTCCAATGGTACAGCACTCCATCAGCCACCATGGATAATGTATTCACCCCATCAGAGTGAGGCAGGAACAGGTCAATAAACATGAGCCATAGGTGAACCCAGAGAAGTAATTGGGGTGAAATTTCTATTGCCCCTCACTTGTACCCAGATTACTGATGGGAAGTGCAGGTTATATGCATCACCACACATTTGTAAGTTGGAAGGGTTCTCAGTCATCCTAAAATTAACCCTGTTTATTACTAACATGATGTGTGACCAAAGGAAATGGGAATGTTTTGCTATTGACTCCATTTTTCCCCAGTCTTTGTTGACCTCATGCTGTCCTCTGGAGATGCCAGCCTTCCTCAGAACCTGCTCCAGTTTTCCTCCACATTCACATTATTTGAGATCCAACCTCATCGGGATCAATCTTTGACACTCAGGTGGAGAACCGACATTCCAAGAGATGCATAGACTGAGTATGGCCTCTGTTAACATGTCTGTTTGAGACCAGGCCCTTGTGGACTGGCTGATTGAACTGTGGTCTGCATATCTAATCCACACTCTGTGTAAGCTTGAAGAACCCTTGGAGGAGCCTGAGATTCAAATAGTGTTGTTTTCTGATGGGTATGAGTCTAACCTTGAACTTCCCAATGAACTTCAGGGCTGCCCAGGAATAGCCTGTTCTGAGAATTCCAACACAGCAATTCCAAACTATAGTCAGTATCCATGCTGAGTTTAGTACTTTAATCTAAATTTGATTAAATCTGAGTAAAATAAGATATTTATAGTGAAATATGTAGCAATGGGACTCTTCCACATAGAGAACTGGGAATAAGTACTGCAGGCATTTCACCCAACCCCCTAATCCATTGCAAACTCTGCTGGAAACAAAAGATCATTTTGATTTCCTTATATGGTTTCACAATTAGTGTGAAAGATTCAGAGCTGGAGGGTGGAAAACCAGTCCAATTTTTTTTCCACTAACACCATGGAGAATGTGAATTTGCCAGTAATTGCCACATAACCACTTGGTCAGATGTAGAAGCAAAGTCAAGAGATTCTGCAAATGAACATCAATTTCTCTAACGTGATTTTTTTTCGTTCTTCTCCACTCTTTTTCCATCCCCTATTCTTGCTCCCTTTTCACCACTTTTATTCTTCTTAGTTGCCTATCACCGCCCTCTGAAGTCTCTGCTCCTTCCCTTTCTTCCAGGTCCACTCTCCACTCCTCTGAGATTCCTTCTTCTTCCATCCGTACCTCCCAGCTTCTCACTTCATCCCCTCCTCCCCCATCCATTCATCTTCCCCCTCAACAGCTTCACCTATCACTGTCAGCTTCCCTCCCTCCACCTGCTTGTTTTGGCTTCTTCACCCTTCCTTTCCAGTCCTGATGAAGGGTCTCTGCCCAAAACTTTGACTGTTTATTCCTCTCCATAGATGCTGCTCGACCTTCTGATTTTCTGCAGCATTTTGTTTGGGTGACTCAGGATTTTCAGCATCTGTGGAATCTCTCATGTTTATGTAATTTGGCACATGTTGGAGATCCTGAGCAAGACGCACACAAAAAGCTGGAGGAACTCAACAGGCATAAACAGTTGATGTTTTGGATCAAGCATTTTCATCAGGATTGCTTCAAGATCAAGGTGCTTTTCTCTGTTCTGATATTCCCCTTCAATCCTGCCCTTTAAATGATGATAGTTTTCTTCAATTTCTTTTCAGTGGCCAGCCTAGGAAATACGGGTCATTCTGCTGATGCTAATTGGCTTTGCCAACAAAGAGTTGATACCTCTTTGGTTGACAATAGACAATAGACAATAGGTGCAGAAGTAGACCATTCAGCCCCTCGAGTCTGCACCGCCATTCTGAGATCATGGCTGATCATTCACTATCAATTCCCAGTCCCTGCCTTGTCCCCATATCCCTTGATTCCCCTATCCATCAGATATCTATCTAGCTCCTTCTTGAAAGCATCCAGAGAATTGGCCTCCACCATCTTCCGAGGCAGTGCATTCCACACCTCCACAACTCTCTGGGAGAAGAAGCTCTTCCTCAACTCTGTTTTAAATAACTGACCTCTTATTCTCAATCCATGCCCTCTGGTACTGGACTCTCCCAACATCTGGAACATATTTCCTGCCTCAATCCTATCAAATCCTTTAATTATCTTAAACGTTTCAATCAGATCCCCTCTCAATCTCCTCAATTCCAGCGTGTACAAGCCCAATCTCTCCAATCTCTCTGCGTAAGACAGCCCTGCCATCCCAGGAATCAACCTAGTGAACCTACGCTGCACTTCCTCAATTTCCAGAATGTCCTTCCTTAAACCTGGAGACAAAAACTGTACACAATATTCCAGGTGTGGTCTCACCAGGGCCCTGTACAAATGCAAAAGGACATCCTTGCTCTTGTACTCAATTCCTCTTGTAACAAAGGCCAACATTCCATTTGCCCTCTTCACTGCCTGTTGCACTTGCTCATTCACCTTCATTGACTCTTAGGTCTCTTTGCATTTCTCCCTTACCTAACTCTACACCGTTCAGACAATACTCTGCCCTCTTGTTCCTGCTTCCAACAGTTGGTTGGTGCCAACTGTTTTATGGAAGGGAAGGAGTGGTATCTAATTAATCTTCTTTATTCTCTCATGCAGTGGGCCTCGTGTCTATGCAGTATGGCAGCCCAGGATGACTGTATTTCAGGCATTACTGAAACAATGGAAATAGCCCTGTAATATTAATCCTTTTACCTCTTATATCTTACCTTGAAATCAGACTAATGGGATTGAAATCTTTTGCTTATAAGTCCCTGATCTTAGGAGCAGAATTAGGCTATTTGGCCCATTGATTCTGCTCTGCCATTCAATCATGGCTGATTTATTATCCCTCTCAATACCATTCTCCTGCCTTCACCCTGTAAACTTTGATGCCCTGATTAATCAAGGACCTTGTGACGTGAAGCATCTGTACCTTTACTTGTGTCAGGGACAGTGGATTCTGGGTTCCAGACCGCCAGCAGAGACGTGGGACTGAAATCTGGGCTGTCACTCCAGAGTATCAGAGAAGCCATCCGCTAAAGAAAGCGTTAAACTAAAGCTCAACTGGATGCTAAAGACATCGCAAACCATCAGTGAGGTGAGTTACTCTTGGTGTCCTGGTCAATATTTATTGCTAAACCAATATCAATACAAGGCTGATCATTGGATTATTATTTCATTGCTATTTGTGGATGTATGCTAACATGGCATTTCCTAGAGTATATCAATGTTTCCACATCAAAAGTGCACAGTTTATAAACATTTTAGCCTTTTCAAGAAAGAAGACTCAAGATTGTTCAATGACATTTTCTGTACACAAGTGTAATGAAATAATTGGTACTCTGGATCTGATCCAGAAGAAAATTATAACACAAATGATAAAGAACAATAAAAATAAAGATACAATAGTATAAAAACACAAAATGCTGGCAGTTGAGATGAGATCAGGAGATGGAGGGTTTCAGCCCGAAACGTCGTCACTACCTCCTCCCATAGCTGCTGTCTGGCCTGCTGAGTTCTTCCTGCATTTTGTGCTTTTATCTATTTCCAGCATCAGCAGATTCACTCATTGCCATACTATAGTATAAATATGTAAGATAGGTGATTAATTGTATGTCTATAAAGTGACGCTGGGCTGTACATAAGGTAACTGATAGGAAACAGTAAAGTCATGGTGGAGTTAGTGGGTGGAGGTGTTGATCAGTCTTACTGCTTGGGGAAAGTTCAAAATAAATTTATTATCAAAGTGCATACAGTACTGTTTACAAATTATTCGGCCCCATCTTGGGTACTAGCCTACAAAGTACCCAGGACATCTTCAAGGAGTGGTGTCTCAGAAAGGCAGCATCCATTATTAAGGACCCCCAGCTCCTGGGGCATGCCCTATTCTCACTGTTACCATCAGGTAGGAGGTACAGAAGCCTGAAGGTACACACTCAGCAATTCAGAAACAGCTTCTTCCTCTCTGCCATCCGATTCCTAAATGGACATTGATCCTGTGAACACTAACTCGCTTTTTCAATATATATTATTTCTGTTTTTGCACAATTTTTAATCTTCAATATACATGCAATTGATTTACTTGTTTATTTTTTCTCTTCTATATTTTGTATTACATTGAACTGCTGATGCTAATTTAATAAGTTCACAACACATGCCAGTAATAATAAACCTGATCCTGATTCTGTGCAAAAGTCTTAGACACACATATATAGGCAGGGTGCCTAAGGCTTTTGCACACTACTGTAGAATTGCACTGTACAGCTGCCACGAAAAAAATCATGACGTATGTGAGTGATGATACACCTGATTCTGATACGGGTCTCTGTTGTGGGCTGAGAGTGGGAAGGCGGCAGGGAGAGGGGAATCATGATTGAGAAAAGGAGGACAGGGAAGAGAAGGAGCAGGAAGCCCCAGAGAGACATTTTGTATTGATCAATACAAAATGTTTAGAATCAAATGACCTTGCTTGGTGTCTCAGGGCTGGGTGTGGGTGCACCCATGCCACCACCCACCTCTGGCCCTCCTTCTCTGCCACCCCTCCCACGGCACTCCATCCTTACTATTCCTAATATCCTTTGCTCCCGCCAGATTTGCAAATTCACGCTCCGCTCCATGTTGACACATACAGTACTGTGCAAAAGTCTTAGCACCCTAACTATATGTGTGTGTGTGTGTGTGTGTGTGTGTGTGTGTGTGTGTGTGTGTGTGTGTGTGTGTGTGTGTGTGTGTGTGTGTGTGTGTGTGTGCCTTGGACTTTAGTACAGTACTGTCTCTCACTGCATACGACCCAGAACAACATTTCCTTGTGGGCATTCAAAGCAGATCAATGAAATACAATAGAATGAATGAAAAACTACACAAAAATAAAGATGGATAAACAACCATTGAGCAAACAAAAACAAACTGTGCAGATGCAAAAATAATAGAGTAGGCAGCTGTTGATCACAGGGGGGATATGGGTTTGCACCTCTGGTGGACCGTGTCCTCTCAGGGTGCTAGCCTGGGGAGGAAGATTTGAAGAACCGGCCACTGTCCATGCAGCGGGCTCCCCCTCTCTACGTCACTGATGTAGTCCAAGGGAAGGGCAAGCACCGATACAGTTTGGCACCAGTGTCATCGCAGAGGTTGCCAGAATGAAGTTGTAAACAACATCAAACTGCCTTAGGGACCCCAGCTCCAGATTTCTTCCTCGGGGTTTACACCGAAGCCTTTCCTATGGGTGGGTATTGCCACAAGGCAGTGGAAGTTTAAAATCTGAGTTTTCCTTCTCCTAGCCGGGCTTCCATCCAAGGCTGACAAGTTCCACCTGCCCGAAACAACTGGTTTTGAGGTGTCAGCCTTTGTCTCTTCTCTTGTCAGTAGAAACAGTTCAATCGGGCCTAGTAGCTAAACTATACATGAAGCCCAAGAGTTGAACTTGGTTGTCAGATGCGATTAGAGTTGTTCGCCATTTGGAACACTTATAGGCAGTGGGAACTTATCCCCACTAACATCCCTGGCTATGACAACCTTAGGAACTAAAATAATAATAATAATAATAATAATAATAATAATAAAGTAATAAATAACATTGAAACCATCAGTTGTAGAGTTCTAGAAAGTGAGTCCATAGGTTATGGAATCAGTTAAATGTTGAGCTGAAAAAGTATTTTATCCCTTCATACACTACTGTAAAAGATATGTGACAAGTGGTGTCTAAATTTGAGACTTTGTCACACCTGCTATGTAATTGTTTCCTTTTCTTCAGATTTTCAAGCCCTTTATCACTTTCACTGTGCTTCCTTATGTTCCCTTTCATCTTGTACCATCCCCTCGCATGCCCTCTTCTTTGATGCTGTCTCAAGACATTCTGGCTGCAAAGTATCTGCCCAGCTGTGCCAGGTACTAGCTATTGCCAGTCACAAACCTCTCTGTCAAGTGATGCTGTGGGCAGGACTGTAACCTTATAAAGATTCTCCGACTACGGAGAGCAGTGATTTGAATAAATGATGCACATTGAGGTGTTTTTGATTATGTCTGACTCTGACCAATGATTTGGCATGTTCAAATTTGTTATATTTTGCATTTAATTAAAAAAATCTACTTATCCTTTTATAAGTATTCAAAAATGCCCAGAAGGCATTATCAAGATTACATTATTAGCCAGCACTATATTGCAAAGATAGTCATACAGAGGGGATCCATTTAGACCAATAAATTGTTCCCTTCCCTTCTCTCTAGGTTAATCCCCAGCTCCCAATACTAATCAAATTGTTCTGTGGGGATCAATCACCAATCCTCCAGGAGACCCATTATACATATGAAAGTAGTTCCAGGGAAGTTGGTTAATGTAGAGCTAAATAAACCCATCAATAGAAAGCTTAAAACATATTTATCTACACTTACAGCACAAATGGCCTATGTTGGCTTTCATGATCTTTAAAAACCTCCGTCACTCATTTTATCAACAAAACCTCCTAGCTCATTTCTCCCATTTGCTATCTTCCCTTTAACTACCTCAATAATTCATTGTGGCACTCCACCTGATAAACACAAGAAATTCTGCAGATGTTGGGAATCCAGAGCAGCTTACACAAAATGCTGGAGGAATTCAGCAGGTCAGGCTATGGAGGGGAATGAACAGTCTAAGTTTTGGACTGAGACCCTTCATCGGGAGTCCTGATGAAGGTTCTTGTCCTGAAACATCAATTATTCATAGATGCCCCCTTTGATGTGATGTGATGCTCCACGTTACAACCACCCTTGGCGTTTCCCCACTGAGGCTCACTGATTTTGAAAGATGCACCACAGCGTGCATCCTACCCAGATACATCACAGTAATGTACAGCAACTGCTCTGCTGCAGGAGAGAGTTGTAGATACTGCTCAGCACATCATAAGTATCATCCTGCCTATACTTCTCACTGCCTCGGTACTCAGGGACCCTCTCCCTCCACCCAATTGGTAGAAGAAACAAAAGCCAGAAGCACGTACGACCAGACTCAGCGACAGTCTCTATTCTGCTATTAGATTAAATGGATCTTTTGTATTTTAAAAAGGACTGCTGACCTCACAATCTACCTTGTCATGACCTTGCACAATAATGTCTACCTACACTGCACTTCCTCAGTAGCCATGACACTATATTCAGCATTTTGTTATACTTTTCCTGGTGTCATCTTGATGTATTGATATGATGTAATGATCTGAATGGTTGCCATGCAACAACAAAGTTTTTCACATGTCTTGGCATTCGTAACAATAATAAACCAACTACCAATTATCATTCCTTAATGCAGGGAACGAAATGGTGGTGGGTCACACACAGTAGAATCCTTTATCTCTCTGATAGTTGCAGTGATGGTTGTCTGCCATATCTGATGATGTCAGGAAACCTATGAGGGAGGGTTTTAAAGTGGAAAAGCCATTGCACTGGGATAGTTCTAAATTCTCGACCTCAAAAGTCCAAGTCCAATTATATGAGAAGTCGTCGTTGATTGCAGTGGATGACTGTGACTTCTGTTCTGTGCCTTGTCATACCCTTCACTCTCCACCGCCATTGTATCTCTCTGTAGCTCTCCTCCACCTAGTCCACCAGAGCTGACTTCGCAAGCTAGGACAAGCATGTCCTTGTCTTCCTGAGATATGAGGCCTTGCAGCCACCATTGCCTGGTTAGGCCTGCCTGTCTAAGTTCTGTGTCAGGGTATGGCCACTGCCACATGCAAACTTCTGTCTGGAGCTACAGGTGAGAACTGTCTGGTGGGGATCAAAAGTGTGTGAGTTGCTTCAGAATGGATATGACAAGCTCTTTCACCAAACATCCCACACCTCCCTGGATACCCAATACACCCCAGTTAGTTGTAGTAGTGAATAAGAGTCATAGAAAAGTACAGCACGAAACAGGCCCTTCAGCCCATCTAGTTCATGCTACCTATTCCCATCGAAATGCACCCAGACCAGAGCCTTCCTTACTCCTCCCATCCATGTACTTATTGAAACTTCTCTTAAATGTTGCAATTGATCCCACATCCTCCACCTGTGCTGGTAGCTTGTTCCACACTCTCACTATAGTGCGCTCCCCTTATCTCTATGTGTCGTGTCACTCAACCTCAGTGGAAAAAAGCCTGCTTGCGTTTATCCTATGATTCCCATCACAATTCTGTACACCTCTATCAAATCTTTCCTCATTTGTCTACATCCTAGGGAATAAAGTCATAACCTATTCAATCTTTCCCTCACAGAACATGATGTTTTACAATCCCATCATAATTTGTTGAGCAAATTAATTCAATAAATTCATTTCTACTGTGGGTTGGTACCTAAGGTAAGGACTTTGCAGTTGAATGTCACAGAGAACCCACTAAGTCTTCAAATTGTATTTATTTATTTAGTTCAGAAATAGGGTGAAATAGGCCCCTCCAGCATTATTCTGCAGTCTTCTCTTACACTGGTCAGCAAGGGGGGAAAAGGAAGGAGTTTCTCCACTTTGTCATCAAATTTTATTTATTTGTTTTATTTAGCGATATAGTGCAGAACAGGCCCTCCAGTCCAATGACCCACACCATCCAGCACCTCATTTAACACTAGCTTAATAACAGGACAATCCATAATGACAACTTAACCCACTAACTGGTACATTTTTGGTCTGTGGGAGGAAAACCTATATATTCCATGGGGAAGACCGATGGACTCCTCACAGATGATGTCAGAATTGAACTCTGAACTATGATGCCATGAAAATAAAAAGAATAGATTACAAAACTCTTTGTAAAATAACACCATTCAGACTATCATAAGATAAATCAGCCAAGAGTGGGCCTATATTTCTATTTCCATTTCCAGTGACTCCACACAAAGCAATCAGCGAAATGTCAGGTCTGAAAGGAACACTGTGAGTGATGCATAGATCAAACATGCACAATTTCGTAGGAATTTCTGGCAAAGTTACTAAACAATGCTGAACAAGAGAAACATTCAAGGAACAAGATGGACATTTATTTCTGTTGATCTTTGCAAGAGCTTTGTCTAATAATCTAGCTTGCATGACATCACTGGAGTGGAGAAAGAGCTGATGAAGGAACAATGCAGCGGGGTTTGGGATGTAGGATTTACTCATGGACCCTTGGGCTTCAGCTCTATCAATCAATAAGGAATTTGTGAGGAGATTTAATCAAGGCATGTATAATAACACTGGACAACAATCTTTTTGAAAAGTATTGCTTCCTCAGAATTTTTTTTTGTTTATGATAGACTACTTGAAGATGAACACAAATATAATTTCAGAATACTTGTATCATGTAGGAATTTGGAGAAACAACAAATTAACTTTTATTGAATATAATGTGTTCAATTGCATAATGATGCTGATGCTTTGCAATAGTTTAACTAAGTTAAGATATTTTGTAGTGATTTTCATTTGTACTCAGTGTCTGAGACTTCTTGCTTAAGTGTCCAACAATAATTCACCAGCATTGATGGATTCCAGTTGCCCTGGTATCTTTTCTCCATGATCGCAATGTCCTGGTGAAACCTTTCACCGTGCTCATCACTAACAGCACCAAGATTTGCAGGGAAGAAGTCTAAATGGGAATGCAGAAAATGAATCTTTAGTGACATGTTGCATTTCATGGTTTTATATGCTTGAAGCATGCTTTCAACCGGCTGCATGTAGTTTGGTGCTCTGTAGATGCCAAGAACATTTCCAACAACTTCCTTGAGTGCCTTCCATGTGATTTTCTCCGGTCCCACTGGGAATTCTTCAAACTGCCTGTCATTGATGACCTGTTTGATTTGTGGACCAACAAAAATGCTTTCCTTAATCTTGGCATCAGTTATTCTGGGAAGCATCTGTCTCAAATATCAAAATCCTTCATAGAAATTTTTATGTCTGGTGATACTGTGTGGAATAGGCTCATCCAGCCCTTTGAGCTGCACCACCCAATAACCCGTGATTTAACCCTAACTTAATCACAAGACAATTTACAATTACTAACCCCTATGTCTTTGAATTGTGGGAGGAAACCAGAGCATCTTCATTCCACGGAGAGGATGTACAGACTTCACACGTGCTCTGATGCCTGGCTGTAATAAGGTCACACTTACTGCAGCATCCCAACAGTGTTTCTTAGCAGCCATTTGCCATTGTTTTCATCTCAGAGACCTCGTCGTGCATTGGTCTCTTTAATAAACTGTGCCTCAGGTGGGGATGCACACTGTCTCTGATGCTTCTGTTCCTAACATTGCTCACTTTGCTTGCAAACCTTCAGCAAACACTGAGTTAACAGAAAGAGAGAGAGAGGGAGGGGGAGAGAAAACAATTATTCACATTCAATCTGGAAATAGAGCAACGAAAGCTGCCTTCGGTGTTGGGTAGCAGACATGCGCTGCAGGTGTCCTCACTGACCTCCAACCAAGCGCATCCTTCTGAATCCTTCCTGTAGGAAATGCTGCTCTCCTGGGCTTGGAGGGAGAGGCCTGTCAAAAGCACCTTTTTTCCCCTCTCTCTAATTAATGAATCTTAGACAAAGAGGAAAGAAGAACCAGCACCTGGAACATGTCTTGAGGGAGGCAGCTGACATGCAGAGCAATTACCTGCAGAGAGTTCTTCCCCTTGTAATGGCCATGGAGCATACCTTCCTGTCAGTCATCAGGCCTGGTAAGGTGATTATCTGCTCAGCAAGCCCTGGCCCTATAAACTGCATAAGGGGCAAAATGTTGTTCCTTGCTCATTTCAATCAGCAAAACCTTCTGGTCAATGAAGGTCTTGTGTTCAAGGATTCCTTTCAAATAGGCCTCTGCTGCGTTGTGGGAGTTTAGAGAACGAAGTTAAATGGGCCTTGATGCAGCTGCTCTTCCAATTAGAGTCCCCTCTGCCCTCTTCACTCTTGGTGTTTGGGTCCCTTGTACCACTTCAGGTGGTACTTCATACGTCACACACACTCAGTTTGCTCTCAACACCCCTTCAAGCCTTCTAAAGAGGAATGTTCATTGAGTCCAGGTTCCAGTCCCACGTACACTCAGTCATCAAACCCAGTCCCACCACCAGCTGACACCGGCAGGCATGTGAGTCCTGCCCAAGTGGATGGTGTGAGACCGGAGAATCTGGATTGGAATATTTCTCCACTTGGAAAGCATGAGGAATAATCCTGACACATTTCTGCAACGATGACATCAGAGCCCAAGGATGACATCACCCTAGTGCACGAAGGCAACGGCAGCAAGTCACTGGGACGTCCTTACAGTTCATGAGCTGTTACCACCACTTCCATTTGATTTGATTCTGGTCTAAAGTCATCACTGAAACAGGTTTCAACGGCATTTCATTTGGAATTGAGTGGCAGTAGGTATTCCTCACCTCTCCTGTCAGCTACCAGAGTGTACACTTGGCTAAAAAAACACGTGTGTGTGCGTGTCTGTGTGCGTATGTGTGTGTGTGTGTGTGTGTGTGTGTGTGTGTGTGTGCGTGCGTGTGAGTGTGCGTATGTCTGTGTGCATGTGTGTGTGTGTGCATGCACACGTGCCTGTGTGAGTGTACGCGCATGTCTGTGTGTGTGTGTGTGTGTGTGTGTGTGTGCGTGTGTGTGTGTGTGCGTATGTCTGTGTGCATGTGTGTGTGTGTGCATGCGCACGTCTCTGTGTGAGTGTACGCACATGTCTGTGTGTGTGTGCGTGGATGTGTGCGAGTGGGTGTGTATGCGTGTGTGTGTGTGTGTGAATATGCTTTATCCCTATTCAGACACTTATCGAGCAAATTTTTGACCTTTAGAGAAATCTTGATGTGCATTCTCTTGGCTTCCAGTTACCTAAAATCGAACACATTGTATGCTGACTATTTCTTTCTCTTCCAGTTCATGTTCACTTTCTGCCTACATTACTTTCTCTTTTTTCCCAACAAATTCTAATCCCCTGATAACCAGGTACGGCAACTGTCTACTCCAAAGCCTGGTAGAGTATTGCATGTACAGAATGAGGTTTCACACACGACCAGACACTGTATCGTAAATATTGAATTATGTCTCACACACGACCAGACACTGAATCCTATCTAATGACTGAGAACTCGCACATGATCAGACACTGCATCGTATATACTGACTGAGGTCTCACACACGAGCAGACACTGGATCATATATACTGACTGAGGTCTCACACATGACCAGACACTGTACTGTATATACAGACTGAGATCTCACACACAACCAGACGCTGTATTGTATGTACTGACTGAGGTCTCACACACGAGCAGACACTGGATCATATATACTGACTGAGGTCTCACACATGACCAGACACTGTACTATATACAGACTGAGATCTCACACACAACCAGACGCTGTATTGTATGTACTGACTGAGGTCTCACACACGACTAGACACTGTATCGTATATACTGAGAGAGGTCTCACACACGACCAGACATTGTAACGTATATACTGAGTGAGGTCTCACACACGACCAGAAACTGTATCGTATATACTGACTGAGGTCTCACACACGACCAGACAGAGTATCGTATATACTGAGTGAGGTCTCACACACGACCAGACAGAGTACCGTATATACTGAGTGAGGTCTCACACACGACCAGACAGAGTATCATATATACTGAATGAGGTCTCACACACGACCAGACAGAGTACCGTATATACTGAGTGAGGTCTCACACACGACCAGACAGAGTACCGTATATACTGAGTGAGGTCTCACACACGACCAGACAGAGTACCGTATATACTGAGTGAGGTCTCACACACGACCAGACAGAGGATCGTATATAATGACTGAGGTCTCACACACGACCAGACAGAGTACCGTATATACTGAGTGAGGTCTCACACACGACCAGACAGAGTACCGTATATACTGAGTGAGGTCTCACACACGACCAGACAGAGTATCGTATATACTGAGTGAGGTCTCACACATGACCAGACAGAGTACCGTATATACTGAGTGAGGGCTCACACATGACCAGAAACTGTATCGTATATACTGACTGAGGTCTCACACACGACCAGACAGAGTATCGTATATTCTGAGTGAGATGTCACACACGACCAGACAGAGTATCGTATATACTGAGTGAGGTCTCACACACGACCAGACAGAGTATCGTATATACTGAGTGAGAAGTCACACACGACCAGACAGAGTACCGTATATACTGACTGAGGTCTCACACACGACCTGACAGAGTATCGTATACACTGAGTGAGGTCTCACACACGACCAGACAGAGTATCGTATATACTGAGTGAGGTCTCACACACAACCAGACAGAGTATCGTATATACTGACTGAGGTCTCACACACAACCTGACAGAGTATCGTATACACTGAGTGAGGTCTCACACACGACCAGACAGAGTATCGTATATACTGACTGAGGTCTCACACACAACCTGACAGAGTATCGTATACACTGAGTGAGGTCTCACACACGACCAGACAGAGTATCGTATATACTGAGTGAGGTCTCACACACGACCAGACAGAATATCGTATATACTGACTGAGGTCTCACACACGACCAGACAGAGTATCGTATACACTGAGTGAGTTCTCACACACGACCAGACAGAGTATCGTATATACTGACTGAGCTCTCACACACGACCAGACAGAGTACCGTATATACTGAGTGAGATGACACACTCGACCAGACAGAGAATCGTATATACTGAGTGAGGTCTCACACACGACCAGACAGAGTATCGTATATACTGAGTGAGGTCTCACACACGACCAGACAGAGTACCGTATATACTGAGTGAGGTCTCACACACGACCAGACAGAGTATCGTATATACTGAGTGCGGTCTCACACACGACCAGACAGAGTATCGTATATACTGAGTGAGAAGTCACACACGACCAGACAGAGTACCGTATATACTGACTGAGGTCTCACACACGACCTGACAGAGTATCGTTTATATTGAGTGAGGTCTCACACACGACCAGACAGAGTATTGTATATACTGAGTGAGGTCTCACACACGACCAGACAGAGTACCGTATATACTGAGTAAGGTCTCACACACGACCAGACAGAGTATCGTATATACTGAGTGAGGTCTCACACACGACCAGACAGAGTATCGTATATATTGAGTGAGGTCTCACACACGACCAGACAGAGTATCATATATACTGAGTGAGGTCTCACACACGACCAGACAGATTATCGTATGTACTGACTGAAGTCTCACACACGACCAGACATACTATCGTATATACTGACTGAGGTCTCACACACGACCAGACAGAGTATCGTATACACTGACTGAGGTCTCACACACGACCAGACACTGTATTGTATATACTGAGTGAGGTCACACACACGACCAGACACTGTATCGTATATACTGACTGAGGTCTCACACACGACCAGACAGGGTATCGTATATACTGAGTGAGGTCTCACACACGACCAGACAGAGTATCTTATATACTGAGTGAGATGTCACACACGACCAGACAGAGTATCGTACATACTGAGTGAGGTCTCACACACGACCAGACACTGTATCGTATATACTGACTGAGGTCTCACACACGACCAGACAGAGTACCGTATATACTGACTGAGGTCTCACACACGACCAGACAGAGTATCGTATATACTGAGTGAGGTCTCACACACGACCAGACAGAATATCGTATATACTGACTGAGTTCTCACACATGACCAGACAGAGTATCGTATATACTGACTGAGCTCTCACACACGACCAGACAGAGTACCGTATATACTGAGTGAGGTCTCACACACGACCAGACAGACTACCGTATATACTGAGTGAGATGACACACTTGACCAGACAGAGTATCGTATATACTGAGTGAGGTCTCACACACGATCAGACAGAGTATCGTATATACTGACTGGGGTCTCACACTCGACCAGACACTGTACAGTATATACTGAGTGAGATGACACACACGACCAGACAGAGTATCTTATATACTGAGTGAGGTCTCACACACGACCAGACAGAGTACCGTATATACTGACTGAGGTCTCACACACGACCTGACAGAGTATCGTATACACTGAGTGAGGTCTCACACACGACCAGACTGAGTATCGTATATACTGAGTGAGGTCTAACACACGACCAGACAGAGTACCGTATATACTGAGTAAGGTCTCACACACGACCAGACAGAGTATCGTATATACTGAGTGAGGTCTCACACACGAGCAGACAGAGTATCGTATATACTGAGTGAGATGTCACACACGACCAGACAGAGATTCGTATATACTGAGTGAGGTCTCATACACGACCAGACAGAATATCGTATATACTGAGTGAGGTCTCACACACGACCAGACAGTACCGTATATACTGAGTGAGGTCTCACACACGACCAGACAGAGTATCGTATATACTGAGTGAGATGTCACACACGACCAGACAGAGATTCGTATATACTGAGTGAGGTCTCATACACGACCAGACACTGTATCGTATATACTGACTGAGGTCTCACACACGACCAGACAGAGTACCGTATATACTGACTGAGGTCTCACACACGACCAGACAGAGTATCGTATATACTGAGTGAGGTCTCACACACGACCAGACAGAATATCGTATATACTGACTGAGGTCTCACACATGACCAGACAGAGTATCGTATACACTGAGTGAGTTCTCACACACGACCAGACAGAGTATCGTATATACTGACTGAGCTCTCACACACGACCAGACAGAGTACCGTATATACTGAGTGAGTTCTCACACACGACCAGACAGAGTACCGTATATACTGAGTGAGATGACACACTCGACCAGACAGAGTATCGTATATACTGAGTGAGGTCTCACACACGACCAGACAGAGTACCGTATATACTGAGTGAGGTCTCACACACGACCAGACAGAGTATCGTATATACTGAGTGAGGTCTCACACACGACCAGACAGAGTATCGTATATACTGAGTGAGGTCTCACACACGACCAGACAGAGTATCGTATATACTGAGTGAAGGTCTCACACACGACCAGACAGAGTATCGTATATACTGAGTGAGATGTCACACACGACCAGACAGAGTATCGTATATACTGAGTGAGGTCTCACACACGACCAGACAGAGTATCGTATATACTGAGTAAGGTCTCACACACGACCAGACAGAGTATCGTATATACTGAGTGAGGTCTCACACACGACCAGACAGAGTATCGTATATATTGAGTGAGGTCTCACACACGACCAGACACAGTATCGTATATACTGAGTGAGGTCTCACACACGACCAGACAGATTATCGTACATACTGAGTGAGGTCTCACACAAGACCAGACAGAGTATCGTACATACCGAGTGAGGTCTCACACACGACCAGACAGAGTATCGTACATACTGACTGAGGTCTCACACTCGACCGGACACTGTACCGTATATACTGAGTGAGGACTCACACACGACCAGACAGAGTATCGTATATACTGACTGAGGTCTCACACAAGATGAGACAGAGTATCGTATATACTGACTGAGGTCTCACACACGACCAGACACTGTATCGTATATACTGAGAGAGGTCTCACACACGACCAGACACTGTAACGTATTTACTGAGTGAGGTCTCACACACGACCAGACAGAGTATCGTATATACTGACTGAGGTCTCACAGACGACCAGACAGAGTATCGTATATACTGACTGAGGTCTCACACACGACCAGACAGCGTATCGTATATACTGAGTGAGGTCTCATACACGACCAGACAGAGTATCGTATATACTGACTGAGGTCTCACACACGATGAGACAGAGTATCGTATATACTGACTGAGGTCACACACACGACCAGACACTGTATCGTATATACTGAGAGAGGTCTCACACACGACCAGACACTGTAACGTATTTACTGAGTGAGGTCTCACACACGACCAGACAGACTATCGTATATACTGACTGAGGTCTCACACACGACCAGACACTATATCGTATATACTGAGTGAGGTCTCACACACGACCAGACAGAGTATCGTATATACTGAGTGAGTTCTCTCACACGACCAGACAGAGTATCGTATACACTGAGTGAGGTCTCACACACGACCAGACAGAGTATCGTATACAGAGTGAGGTCTCACACACGACCAGACAGAGTATCATATATACTGAGTGCGGTCTCACACACGACCAGACAGATTATCGTATGTACTGACTGAGGTCTCACACACGACCAGACAGAGTATCGTATACACTGACTGAGGTCTCACACACGACCAGACACTGTATTGTATATACTGAGTGAGGTCACACACACGACCAGACACTGTATCGTATATACTGACTGAGGTCTCACACACGACCAGACAGAGTATCGTATATACTGAGTGAGGTCTCACACACGACCAGACAGAGTATTGTACATACTGACTGAGGTCTCACACTCGACCAGACACTGTACCGTATATACTGAGTGAGGACTCACACACGACTAGACAGAGTATCGTATATACTGAGTGAGGTCTCACACACGACCAGACACTGTATCGTATATACTGACTGAGGTCATACACAAGACAAGACACTGTATTGTATATACTGAGTGAGGTCTCACACACACGACCAGACACTGTATCGTATATACTGACTGAGGTCTCACACACGACCAGACAGAGTACCGTATATACTGACTGAGGTCTCACACACGACCAGACAGAGTATCGTATATACTGAGTGAGGTCTCACACACGACCAGACAGAATATCGTATAAAATGACTGAGGTCTCACACACGACCAGACAGAGTATCGTATATACTGAGTGAGGTCTCACACACGACCAGACAGAGTATCGTATACACAGAGTGAGTTCTCACACACGACCAGACAGAGTATCGTATATACTGACTGAGGTCTCACACACGACCAGACAGAGTACCGTATATACTGAGTGAGATGACACACTCGACCAGACAGAGTATCGTATATACTGAGTGAGGTCTCACACACGGTCAGACAGAGTATCGTATATACTGACTGGGGTCTCACACTCGGCCAGACACTGTACCGTATATACTGAGTGAGGTCTCACACACTACCAGACAGAGTATCGTGTATACTGAGTGAGGTCTCACACACGACCAGACAGTGTATCGTATATACTGAGTGAGGTCTCACACACGACCAGACAGAGTATCGTACATACTGACTGAGGTCTCACACTCGACCAGACAGAGTATCGTATATACTGAGTGAGGTCTCACACACGACCAGACAGAGTATCGTATATACTGAGTGAAGGTCTCACACACGACCAGACAGAGTATCGTATATACTGAGTGAGATGACACACACGACCAGACAGAGTATCGTATATACTGAGTGAGGTCTCACACACGACCAGACAGAGTATCGTATATACTGAGTGAGGTCTCACACACGACCAGACAGAGTATCGTATATACTGAGTGAGGTCTCACACACGACCAGACAGATTATCGTATATACAGAGTGAAGTCTCACACACGACCAGACAGAGTATCGTATATACTGAGTGAGTCCTCACACACGACCAGACAGTGTATTGTATCTACTGAGTGAGGTCTAACACACGACCAGACAGAGTACCGTATATACTGAGTGAGGTCTCACACACGTTCAGACAGAGTATCGTATATACTGAGTGAAGTCTCACACACGACCAGA
Organism: Hypanus sabinus; assembly: GCF_030144855.1. NCBI lineage: Eukaryota > Metazoa > Chordata > Chondrichthyes > Myliobatiformes > Dasyatidae > Hypanus > Hypanus sabinus. The sequence continues at coordinate 79,634,379 of NC_082724.1, read as the reverse complement.
CAGATTATCGTATATACTGAGTGAAGTCTCACACACGACCAGACAGAGTATCGTATATACTGAGTGAGGTCTCACACACGACCAGACAGAGTATCGTATATACTGAGTGAGGTCTCACACACGAACAGTCAGAGTACCGTATATACTGAGTGAGGTCTCACACACGACCAGACAGAGAATCGTATATACTGAGTGAGGTCTCACACATGACCAGACAGAGTATCGTATATACTGAGTGAAGTCTCACACACGACCAGACAGAGTATCGTATATACTGAGTGAGGTCTTACACACAACCAGACAGAATATCGTATCTACTGACTGAGGTCTCACACACGACCAGACAGAGTATCGTATATACTGACTGAGGTCTCACACACGACCAGACAGAGTATCGTATATACTGAGTGAGGTCTCACACACGACCAGACAGAGTATTGTACATACCGAGTGAGGTCTCACACACGACCAGACAGAGTATCGTACATACTGACTGAGGTCTCACACTCGACCAGACACTGTACCGTATATACTGAGTGAGGACTCACACACGACCAGACAGAGTATCGTATATACTGAGTGAGGTCTCACACACGACCAGACAGAGTATCGTATATACTGACTGAGGTCTCACACACGACAAGACACTATATTGTATATACTGAGTGAGGTCTCACACACGACCAGATACTGTATCGTATATACTGACTGAGGTCTAACACACGACCAGACAGAGTACCATATATACTGACTGAGGTCTCACACACGACCAGACAGAGTATCGTATATACTGAGTGAGGTCTCACACACGATCAGACAGAGTATCGTATATACTGACTGAGGTCTCACACACGACCTGACAGAGTATCGTATATACTGACTGAGGTCTCACACAGGACCAGACAGAGTATCGTATATACTGAGTGAGCTCTCACACACGACCAGACAGAGTATCGTATATACTGAGTGAGGTCTCACACACGACCAGACAGAGTATCGTATATATTGAATGCGGTCTCACACACGAACAGACAGAGTATCGTATATACTGTGTGAGGTCTCACACTCGACCAGACAGAGTACCGTATATACTGACTGAGGTCTCACACACGACCAGACAGAGTATCGTATATACTGACGGAGGTCTCACACACGAACAGACAGAGTATCGTACATACTGACTGAGGTCTCACACTCGACCAGACACTGTACCGTATATACTGAGTGAGGACTCACACACGACCAGACAGAGTATCGTATATACTGACTGAGGTCTCACACACGACCAGACAGAGTACCATATATATGACTTAGGTCTCACACACGACCAGACAGAGTATCGTATATACTGAGTGATGTCTCACACACGACCAGACAGAGTATCGTATATACTGACTGAGGTCTCACACACGACCTGACAGAGTATCGTACATACTGACTGAGGTCTCACACAGGACCAGACAGAGTATCGTATATACTGAGTGAAGACTCACACACGACCAGACAGAGTATCGTATATACTGAGTGAGGTCTCACACACGACCAGACAGAGTATCGTATATATTGAATGCGGTCTCACACACGAACAGACAGAGTATCGTATATACTGTATGAGGTCTCACACACGATGAGACAGAGTATCGTATATACTGACTGAGGTCTCACACACGACCAGACACTGTATCGTATATACTGAGAGAGGTCTCACACACGACCAGACACTGTAACGTATTTACTGAGTGAGGTCTCACACACGACCAGACAGACTATCGTATATACTGACTGAGGTCTCACACACGACCAGACACTATATCGTATATACTGAGTGAGGTCTCACACACGACCAGACAGAGTATCGTATATACTGAGTGAGTTCTCTCACACGACCAGACAGAGTATCGTATACACTGAGTGAGGTCTCACACACGACCAGACAGAGTATCGTATATACTGAGTGAGGTCTCACACACGACCAGACAGATTATCGTATGTACTGACTGAGGTCTCACACACGACCAGACATTCTATCGTATATACTGATTGAGGTCTCACACACGACCAGACAGAGTATCGTATACACTGACTGAGGTCTCACACACGACCAGACACTGTATTGTATATACTGAGTGAGGTCACACACACGACCAGACACTGTATCGTATATACTGACTGAGGTCTCACACACGACCAGACAGAGTATCGTATATACTGAGTGAGGTCTCACACACGACCAGACAGAGTATCTTATATACTGAGTGAGATGTCACACACGACCAGACTGAGTATCGTACATACTGAGTGAGGGCTCACACACGACCAGACAGAGTATCGTACATACTGACTGAGGTCTCACACTCGACCAGACACTGTACCGTATATACTGAGTGAGGACTCACACACGACTAGACAGAGTATCGTATATACTGAGTGAGGTCTCACACACGACCAGACACTGTATCGTATATACTGACTGAGGTCATACACACGACAAGACACTGTATTGTATATACTGAGTGAGGTCTCACACACACGACCAGACACTGTATCGTATATACTGACTGAGGTCTCACACACGACCAGACAGAGTACCGTATATACTGAGTGAGATGACACACACGACCAGACAGAGTATCGTATATACTGAGTGAGGTCTCACACACGACCAGACAGAGTATCGTATATACTGAGTGAGGTCTCACACACGACGAGACAGAGTATCGTATATACTGAGTGAGGTCTCACACACGACCAGACAGATTATCGTATATACAGAGTGAAGTCTCACACACGACCAGACAGAGTATCGTATATACTGAGTGAGTCCTCACACACGACCAGACAGTGTATTGTATCTACTGAGTGAGGTCTAACACACGACCAGACAGAGTACCGTATATACTGAGTGAGGTCTCACACACGTTCAGACAGAGTATCGTATATACTGAGTGAAGTCTCACACACGACCAGACAGAGTATCGTATATACTGAGTGAAGTCTCACACACGACCAGACAGAGTATCGTATATACTGAGTGAGGTCTCACACACGACCAGACAGAGTATCGTATATACTGAGTGAGGTCTCACACACGAACAGTCAGAGTACCGTATATACTGAGTGAGTTCTCACACACGACCAGACAGAGAATCGTATATACTGAGTGAGGTCTCACACATGACCAGACAGAGTATCGTATATACTGAGTGAAGTCTCACACACGACCAGACAGAGTATCGTATATACTGAGTGAGGTCTTACACACAACCAGACAGAATATCGTATCTACTGACTGATGTCTCACACACGACCAGACAGAGTATCGTATATACTGACTGAGGTCTCACACACGACCAGACAGAGTATCGTATATACTGTGTGAGGTCTCACACACGACCAGACAGAGTATCGTACATACCGAGTGAGGTCTCACACACGACCAGACAGAGTATCGTACATACTGACTGAGGTCTCACACTCGACCAGACACTGTACAGTATATACTGAGTGAGGACTCACACACGACCAGACAGAGTATCGTATATACTGAGTGAGGTCTCACACACGACCAGACAGAGTATCGTATATACTGACTGAGGTCTCACACACGACAAGACACTATATTGTATATACTGAGTGAGGTCTCACACACGACCAGATACTGTATCGTATATACTGACTGAGGTCTAACACACGACCAGTCAGAGTACCATATATACTGTGTGAGGTCTCACACACGATCAGACAGAGTATCGTATATACTGACTGAGGTCTCACACACGACCTGACAGAGTATCGTATATACTGACTGAGGTCTCACACAGGACCAGACAGAGTATCGTATATACTGAGTGAGCTCTCACACACGACCAGACAGAGTATCGTATATACTGAGTGAGGTCTCACACACGACCAGACAGAGTATCGTATATATTGAATGCGGTCTCACACACGAACAGACAGAGTATCGTATATACTGTGTGAGGTCTCACACTCGACCAGACAGTGTACCGTATATACTGAGTGAGGTCTCACACACGACATGACAGAGTACCGTATATACTGACTGAGGTCTCACACACGACCAGACAGAGTATCGTATATACTGACGGAGGTCTCACACACGAACAGACAGAGTATCGTACATACTGACTGAGGTCTCACACTCGACCAGACACTGTACCGTATATACTGAGTGAGGACTCACACACGACCAGACAGAGTATCGTATATACTGACTGAGGTCTCACACACGACCAGACAGAGTACCATATATATGACTTAGGTCTCACACACGACCAGACAGAGTATCGTATATACTGAGTGATGTCTCACACACGACCAGACAGAGTATCGTATATACTGACTGAGGTCTCACACACGACCTGACAGAGTATCGTATATACTGACTGAGGTCTCACACAGGACCAGACAGAGTATCGTATATACTGAGTGAAGTCTCACACACGACCAGACAGAGTATCGTATATACTGAGTGAGGTCTCACACACGACCAGACAGAGTATCGTATATATTGAATGCGGTCTCACACACGAACAGACAGAGTATCGTATATACTGTATGAGGTCTCACACTCGACCAGACAGTGTACCGTATATACTGAGTGAGGTCTCACATACGACCTGACAGAGTACCGTACATACTGACTGAGGTCTCACACACGACCAGACAGAGTATCGTATATACTGACTGAGGTCTCACACACGACCAGACACTGTATCGTATATACTGAGAGAGGTCTCACACACGACCAGACACTGTAACGTATTTACTGAGTGAGGTCTCACACACGACCAGAAAGAGTATCGTATATACTGACTGAGGTCTCACACACGACCAGACAGAGTATCGTATATAGTGACTGAGTTCTCACACACGACCAGACAGCGTATCGTACATAGTGAGTGAGGTCTCATACACGACCAGACAGAGTATCGTATATACTGAGTGAGGTCTCACACACGACCAGACAGAGTATCGTATACAGAGTGAGGTCTCACACACGACCAGACAGAGTATCGTATATATTGAGTGAGGTCTCACACACGACCAGACAGAGTATCGTATATATTGAATGCGGTCTCACACACGAACAGACAGAGTATCGTATATACTGTGTGAGGTCTCACACTCGACCAGACAGTGTACCGTATATACTGAGTGAGGTCTCACACACGACATGACAGAGTACCGTATATACTGACTGAGGTCTCACACACGACCAGACAGAGTATCGTATATACTGACGGAGGTCTCACACACGAACAGACAGAGTATCGTACATACTGACTGAGGTCTCACACTCGACCAGACACTGTACCGTATATACTGAGTGAGGACTCACACACGACCAGACAGAGTATCGTATATACTGACTGAGGTCTCACACACGACCAGACAGAGTACCATATATATGACTTAGGTCTCACACACGACCAGACAGAGTATCGTATATACTGAGTGATGTCTCACACACGACCAGACAGAGTATCGTATATACTGACTGAGGTCTCACACACGACCTGACAGAGTATCGTATATACTGACTGAGGTCTCACACAGGACCAGACAGAGTATCGTATATACTGAGTGAAGTCTCACACACGACCAGACAGAGTATCGTATATACTGAGTGAGGTCTCACACACGACCAGACAGAGTATCGTATATATTGAATGCGGTCTCACACACGAACAGACAGAGTATCGTATATACTGTTTGAGGTCTCACACTCGACCAGACAGTGTACCGGATATACTGAGTGAGGTCTCACATACGACCTGACAGAGTACCGTACATACTGACTGAGGTCTCACACACGACCAGACAGAGTATCGTATATACTGACTGAGGTCTCACACACGACCAGACACTGTATCGTATATACTGAGAGAGGTCTCACACACGACCAGACACTGTAACGTATTTACTGAGTGAGGTCTCACACACGACCAGACAGAGTATCGTATATACTGACTGAGGTCTCACACACGACCAGACAGAGTATCGTATATAGTGACTGAGTTCTCACACACGACCAGACAGCGTATCGTACATAGTGAGTGAGGTCTCATGCACGACCAGCCAGAGTATCGTATATACTGAGTGAGGTCTCACACACGACCAGACAGAGTATCGTATACAGAGTGAGGTCTCACACACGACCAGACAGAGTATCGTATATATTGAGTGAGGTCTCACACACGACCAGTCAGAGTATCGTATATACTGAGTGAGGTCTCACACACGACCAGACAGATTATCGTATGTACTGACTGAGGTCTCACACACGACCAGACATACTATCGTATATACTGACTGAGTTCTCACACACGACCAGACATACTATCGTATATACTGACTGAGGTCTCACACACGACCAGACAGAGTATCGTATATACTGACTGAGGTCTCACACACGACCAGACACTGTATCGTATATACTGAGTGAGGTCACACACACGACCAGACACTGTATCGTATATACTGACTGAGGTCTCACACACGACCAGACAGAGTATCGTATATACTGAGTGAGGTCTCACACACGACCAGACAGAGTATCTTATATACTGAGTGAGATGTCACACACGACCAGACAGAGTATCGTACATACTGAGTGAGGTCTCACACACGACCAGACAGAGTATCGTACATACTGACTGAGGTCTCACACTCGACCAGACACTGTACCGTATATACTGAGTGAGGACTCACACACGACCAGACAGAGTATCGTATATACTGAGTGAGGTCTCACACACGACCAGACAGAGTATCGTATATACTGACTGAGGTCTCACACACGACAAGACACTGTATTGTATATACTGAGTGAGGTCTCACACACGACCAGACACTGTATCGTATATACTGACTGAGGTCTCACACACGACCAGACAGAGTACCGTATATACTGACTGAGGTCTCACACACGACCAGACAGAGTATCGTATATACTGAGTGAGGTCTCACACACGACCAGACAGAATATCGTATATACTGACTGAGGTCTCACACACGAACAGATAGAGTATCGTATATACTGAGTGAGGTCTCACAGACGACCAGACAGAGTATCGTATACACTGAGTGAGTTCTCAGACACGACCAGACAGAGTATCGTATATACTGACTGAGGTCTCACACACGACCAGACAGAGTACCGTATATACTGAGTGAGGTCTCACACACGACCAGACAGAGTACCGTATATACTGAGTGAGATGACACACTCGACCAGACAGAGTATCGTATATACTGAGTGAGGTCTCACACACGATCAGACAGAGTATCGTATATACTGACTGGGGTCTCACACTCGACCAGACACTGTACCGTATATACTGAGTGAGGTCTCACACACTACCAGACAGACTATCGTATATACTGAGTGAGGTCTCACACACGACCAGACAGAGTATCGTATATACTGAGTGAGGTCTCACACACGACCAGACAGACTATCGTATATACTGAGTGAGGTCTCACACACGACCAGACAGAGTATCGTATATACTGAGTGAGGTCTCACACACGAGCAGACAGAATATCGTATATACTGAGTGAAGGTCTCACACACGACCAGACAGAGTATCGTACATACTGAGTGAGATGACACACACGACCAGACAGAGTATCGTATATACTGAGTGAGGTCTCACACACGACCAGACAGAGTATCGTATATACTGAGTGAGGTCTCACACACGACCAGACAGAGTATCGTATATACTGAGTGAGGTCTCACACACGACCAGACAAATTATCGTATATACTGAGTGAAGTCTCACACACGACCAGACAGAGTATCGTATATACTGAGTGAGGTCTCACACACGACCAGACAGAGTATCGTATATATTGAATGCGGTCTCACACACGAACAGACAGAGTATCGTATATACTGTGTGAGGTCTCACACTCGACCAGACAGTGTACCGTATATACTGAGTGAGGTCTCACACACGACATGACAGAGTACCGTATATACTGACTGAGGTCTCACACACGACCAGACAGAGTATCGTATATACTGACGGAGGTCTCACACACGAACAGACAGAGTATCGTACATACTGACTGAGGTCTCACACTCGACCAGACACTGTACCGTATATACTGAGTGAGGACTCACACACGACCAGACAGAGTATCGTATATACTGACTGAGGTCTCACACACGACCAGACAGAGTACCATATATATGACTTAGGTCTCACACACGACCAGACAGAGTATCGTATATACTGAGTGATGTCTCACACACGACCAGACAGAGTATCGTATATACTGACTGAGGTCTCACACACGACCTGACAGAGTATCGTATATACTGACTGAGGTCTCACACAGGACCAGACAGAGTATCGTATATACTGAGTGAAGTCTCACACACGACCAGACAGAGTATCGTATATACTGAGTGAGGTCTCACACACGACCAGACAGAGTATCGTATATATTGAATGCGGTCTCACACACGAACAGACAGAGTATCGTATATACTGTATGAGGTCTCACACTCGACCAGACAGTGTACCGGATATACTGAGTGAGGTCTCACATACGACCTGACAGAGTACCGTACATACTGACTGAGGTCTCACACACGACCAGACAGAGTATCGTATATACTGACTGAGGTCTCACACACGACCAGACACTGTATCGTATATACTGAGAGAGGTCTCACACACGACCAGACACTGTAACGTATTTACTGAGTGAGGTCTCACACACGACCAGACAGAGTATCGTATATACTGACTGAGGTCTCACACACGACCAGACAGAGTATCGTATATAGTGACTGAGTTCTCACACACGACCAGACAGCGTATCGTACATAGTGAGTGAGGTCTCATACACGACCAGACAGAGTATCGTATATACTGAGTGAGGTCTCACACACGACCAGACAGAGTATCGTATACAGAGTGAGGTCTCACACACGACCAGACAGAGTATCGTATATATTGAGTGAGGTCTCACACACGACCAGACAGAGTATCGTATATACTGAGTGAGGTCTCACACACGACCAGACAGATTATCGTATGTACTGACTGAGGTCTCACACACGACCAGACATACTATCGTATATACTGACTGAGTTCTCACACACGACCAGACATACTATCGTATATACTGACTGAGGTCTCACACACGACCAGACAGAGTATCGTACATACTGACTGAGGTCTCACACTCGACCAGACACTGTACCGTATATACTGAGTCAGGACTCACACACGACCAGACAGAGTATCGTATATACTGAGTGAGGTCTCACACACGACCAGACACTGTATCGTATATACTGACTGAGGTCTCACACACGACAAGACACTGTATTGTATATACTGAGTGAGGTCTCACACACGACCAGACACTGTATCGTATATACTGACTGAGGTCTCACACACGACCAGACAGAGTACCGTATATACTGACTGAGGTCTCACACACGACCAGACAGAGTATCGTATATACTGAGTGAGGTCTCACACACGACCAGACAGAATATCGTATATACTGACTGAGGTCTCACACACGAACAGATAGAGTATCGTATATACTGAGTGAGGTCTCACAGACGACCAGACAGAGTATCGTATACACTGAGTGAGTTCTCAGACACGACCAGACAGAGTATCGTATATACTGACTGAGGTCTCACACACGACCAGACAGAGTACCGTATATACTGAGTGAGGTCTCACACACGACCAGACAGAGTACCGTATATACTGAGTGAGATGACACACTCGACCAGACAGAGTATCGTATATACTGAGTGAGGTCTCACACACGATCAGACAGAGTATCGTATATACTGACTGGGGTCTCACACTCGACCAGACACTGTACCGTATATACTGAGTGAGGTCTCACACACTACCAGACAGACTATCGTATATACTGAGTGAGGTCTCACACACGACCAGACAGAGTATCGTATATACTGAGTGAGGTCTCACACACGACCAGACAGACTATCGTATATACTGAGTGAGGTCTCACACACGACCAGACAGAGTATCGTATATACTGAGTGAGGTCTCACACACGACCAGACAGAATATCGTATATACTGAGTGAAGGTCTCACACACGACCAGACAGAGTATCGTACATACTGAGTGAGATGACACACACGACCAGACAGAGTATCGTATATACTGAGTGAGGTCTCACACACGACCAGACAGAGTATCGTATATACTGAGTGAGGTCTCACACACGACCAGACAGAGTATCGTATATACTGAGTGAGGTCTCACACACGACCAGACAAATTATCGTATATACTGAGTGAAGTCTCACACACGACCAGACAGAGTATCGTATATACTGAGTGAGGTCTCACACACGACCAGACAGAGTATCGTATATACTGAGTGAGGTCTAACACACTACCAGACAGAGTACCGTATATACTGAGTGAGGTCACACACACGACCAGACAGACTATCGTATATACTGAGTGAAGTCTCACAGACGACCAGACAGATTATCGTATATAGTGAGTGAAGTCTCACACACGACCATACAGAGTATCGTATATACTGAGTGAGGTCTCACACACGACCAGACAGAGTATCGTATATACTGAGTGAGGTCTCACACACGAACAGACAGAGTACCGTTTATACTGAGTGAGGTCTCACACACTACCAGACAGAGTATCGTATATACTGAGTGAGGTCTCACACATGACCAGACAGAGTATCGTATATACTGACTGAGGTCTCACACACAACCAGACAGAGTATCGTATATACTGACTGGGGTCTCACACTCGACCAGACACTGTACCGTATATACTGAGTGAGGTCTCACACACTACCAGACAGACTATCGTATATACTGAGTGAGGTCTCACACACGACCAGACAGAGTATCGTATATACTGAGTGAGGTCTCACACACGACCAGACAGACTATCGTATATACTGAGTGAGGTCTCACACACGACAAGACAGAGTATCGTATATACTGAGTGAGGTCTCACACACGACCAGACAGAGTATCGTATATACTGAGTGAAGGTCTCACACACGACCAGACAGAGTATCGTACATACTGAGTGAGATGACACACACGACCAGACAGAGTATCGTATATACTGAGTGAGGTCTCACAGACGACCAGACAGAGTATCGTATACACTGAGTGAGTTCTCAGACACGACCAGACAGAGTATCGTATATACTGACTGAGGTCTCACACACGACCAGACAGAGTACCGTATATACTGAGTGAGGTCTCACACACGACCAGACAGAGTACCGTATATACTGAGTGAGATGACACACTCGACCAGACAGAGTATCGTATATACTGAGTGAGGTCTCACACACGATCAGACAGAGTATCGTATATACTGACTGGGGTCTCACACTCGACCAGACACTGTACCGTATATACTGAGTGAGGTCTCACACACTACCAGACAGACTATCGTATATACTGAGTGAGGTCTCACACACGACCAGACAGAGTATCGTATATACTGAGTGAGGTCTCACACACGACCAGACAGACTATCGTATATACTGAGTGAGGTCTCACACACGACCAGACAGAGTATCGTATATACTGAGTGAGGTCTCACACACGACCAGACAGAATATCGTATATACTGAGTGAAGGTCTCACACACGACCAGACAGAGTATCGTACATACTGAGTGAGATGACACACACGACCAGACAGAGTATCGTATATACTGAGTGAGGTCTCACACACGACCAGACAGAGTATCGTATATACTGAGTGAGGTCTCTCACACGACCAGACAGAGTATCGTATATACTGAGTGAGGTCTCACACACGACCAGACAAATTATCGTATATACTGAGTGAAGTCTCACACACGACCAGACAGAGTATCGTATATACTGAGTGAGGTCTCACACACGACCAGACAGAGTATCGTATATACTGAGTGAGGTCTAACACACTACCAGACAGAGTACCGTATATACTGAGTGAGGTCACACACACGACCAGACAGACTATCGTATATACTGAGTGAAGTCTCACACACGACCAGACAGATTATCGTATATAGTGAGTGAAGTCTCACACACGACCATACAGAGTATCGTATATACTGAGTGAGGTCTCACACACGACCAGACAGAGTATCGTATATACTGAGTGAGGTCTCACACACGAACAGACAGAGTACCGTTTATACTGAGTGAGGTCTCACACACTACCAGACAGAGTATCGTATATACTGAGTGAGGTCTCACACAGGACCAGACAGAGTATCGTATATACTGACTGAGGTCTCACACACAACCAGACAGAGTATCGTATATACTGACTGGGGTCTCACACTCGACCAGACACTGTACCGTATATACTGAGTGAGGTCTCACACACTACCAGACAGACTATCGTATATACTGAGTGAGGTCTCACACACGACCAGACAGAGTATCGTATATACTGAGTGAGGTCTCACACACGACCAGACAGACTATCGTATATACTGAGTGAGGTCTCACACACGACAAGACAGAGTATCGTATATACTGAGTGAGGTCTCACACACGACCAGACAGAGTATCGTATATACTGAGTGAAGGTCTCACACACGACCAGACAGAGTATCGTATATACTGAGTGAGGTCTCACACACGACCAGACAGAGTATCGTATATACTGAGTGAGGTCTCACACACGACCAGACCGAGTATCGTATATACTGAGTGAGGTCTCACACACGACCAGACAAATTATCGTATATACTGAGTGAAGTCTCACACACGACCAGACAGAGTATCGTATATACTGAGTGAGGTCTCACACACGACCAGACAGAGTATCGTATATACTGAGTGAGGTCTAACACACGTCCAGACAGGGTACCGTATATACTGAGTGAGGTCACACACACGACCAGACAGACTATCGTATATACTGAGTGAAGTCTCAGACACGACCAGACAGATTATCGTATATAGTGAGTGAAGTCTCACACACGACCAGACAGAGTATCGTATATACTGAGTGAGGTCTCACACACGACCAGACAGAGTATCGTATATACTGAGTGAGGTCTCACACACGAACAGACAGAGTACCGTTTATACTGAGTGAGGTCTCACACACGACCAGACAGAGTATCGTATATACTGACTGAGGTCTCACACACAACCAGACAGAGTATCGTATATACTGACTGAGTTCTCACACACGACCAGACAGAGTATCGTATATACTGAGTGAGGTCTCATACACGACCAGACAGAGTATCGTATATACTGAGTGAGGTCTCACACACGACCAGACAGAGTATCGTATATACTGAGTGAGGTCTCTCACACGACCAGACAGAGTATTGTATACACTGAGTGAGGTCTCACACACGACCAGACAGTGTATCGTATACAGAGTGAGGTCTCACACATGACCAGACACTGTATTGTATATACTGAGTGAGGTCACACACACGTCCAGACACTGTATCGTATATACTGACTGAGGTCTCACACACGACCAGATAGAGTACTGTATATACTGACTGAGGTCTCACACACGACCAGACAGAGTATCGTATATACTGACTGAGGTTCACACACGACCAGACAGAGTATCGTACATACTGAGTGAGATGACACACACGACCAGACAGAGTATCGTATATACTGAGTGAGATCTCACACACGACCAGACAGAGTATCGTATATACTGAGTGAGGTCTCACACACGACCAGACAGAGTATCGTATATACTGAGTGAGGTCTCACACACGACCAGACAAATTATCGTATATACTGAGTGAAGTCTCACACACGACCAGACAGAGTATCGTATATACTGAGTGAGGTCTCACACACGACCAGACAGAGTATCGTATATACTGAGTGAGGTCTAACACACGACCAGACAGAGTACCGTATATACTGAGTGAGGTCACACACACGACCAGACAGACTATCGTATATACTGAGTGAAGTCTCACACACGACCAGACAGATTATCGTATATAGTGAGTGAAGTCTCACACACGACCAGACAGAGTATCGTATATACTGAGTGAGGTCTGACACACGACCAGACAGAGTATCGTATATACTGAGTGAGGTCTCACACACGAACAGACAGAGTACCGTTTATACTGAGTGAGGTCTCACACACGACCAGACAGAGTATCGTATATACTGAGTGAGGTCTCACACATGACCAGACAGAGTATCGTATATACTGACTGAGGTCTCACACACAACCAGACAGAGTATCGTATATACTGACTGAGTTCTCACACACGACCAGACAGAGTATCGTATATACTGAGTGAGGTCTCACACATGACCAGACAGAGTATCGTATATACTGACTGAGGTCTCACACACAACCAGACAGAGTATCGTATATACTGACTGAGTTCTCACACACGACCAGACAGAGTATCGTATATACTGAGTGAGGTCTCATACACGACCAGACAGAGTATCGTATATACTGAGTGAGGTCTCACACACGACCAGACAGAGTATCGTATATACTGAGTGAGGTCTCTCACACGACCAGACAGAGTATTGTATACACTGAGTGAGGTCTCACACACGACCAGACAGTGTATCGTATACAGAGTGAGGTCTCACACATGACCAGACACTGTATTGTATATACTGAGTGAGGTCACACACACGTCCAGACACTGTATCGTATATACTGACTGAGGACTCACACACGACCAGATAGAGTACTGTATATACTGACTGAGGTCTCACACACGACCAGACAGAGTATCGTATATACTGAGTAAGGTCTCACACACGACCAGACAGAGTATCGTATATATTGACTGCGGTCACACACACGAACAGACAGAGTATCGTATATACTGTGTGAGGTCTCACACTTGACCAGAGAGAGTATCGTATATACTGAGTGAGGTCTCACACACGACCAGACAGAGTACCGTATATACTGACTGAGGTTCACACATGACCAGACAGAGTATCGTATATACTGACAGGTCTCATACACGACCAGACACTGTATCGTATATACTGAGAGAGGTCTCCCACACGACAAGAGACTGTAACGTATATACTGAGTGAGGTCTCACACACGACCAGACACTGTATCGTATATACTGACTGAGGTCTCACACACGACCAGACAGAGTATCGTATATACTGAGTGAGGTCTCACACTTGACCAGACACTGTACCGTATATACTGAGTGAGGTCTCACACACGACCAGACAGAGTGTCGTATATACTGAGTGAGGTCTCACACACGACCAGACAGAGTAACGTATATACTGAGTGAGGTCTCACACAAGACCAGACAGACTATCGTATATACTGACTGAGGTCTCACACACGACCAAACAGAGTATCGTATATACTGACTGAGGTCTCACACACGACCAGACACTATATCGTATATACTGACGGATGTCTCCCACATGACCAGACAGAGTACCATATATACTGACTGATGTCTCACACACGACCAGACAGAGTATCGTATATACTGACTGAAGTCTCACACACGACCAGATACTATATCGTATATACTTGGTGAGGTCTCACACACGACCAGACAGACTATCGTATATACTGACTGAGGTCTCACACACGACCAGACAGAGTATCGTATATACTGACTGAGGTCTCACACACAACCAGACACTATATCGTATGTACTGACTGAGGTCTCACACACGACCAGACAGACTATCGTATATACTGACTGAGGTCTCACACACGAGCAGACACTATATCGTATATACTGAGTGAGGTCTCACACACGACCAGACAGACTATCGTATATACTGAGTGAGGTCTCACACACGACAGGACAGAGTATCGTATATACTGAGTGAGGTCTCACACACGACCAGACAGAGTATCGTATATACTGAGTGAAGGTCTCACACACGACCAGACAGAGTATCGTATATACTGAGTGAGGTCTCACACTCGACCAGACAGATTATCGTATATACTGAGTGACGTCTCACACACGACCAGACAGAGTATCGTATATACTGAGTGAGGTCTCACACACGAACAGACAGAGTATCGTATATACTGAGTGAGGTCTCACACACGACCAGACAGAGTATCGTACATACTGAGTGAGGTCTCACACACGACCAGACAGAGTATCGTACATAATGACTGAGGTCTCACACTCGACCAGACACTGTACCGTATATACTGAGTGAGGACTCACACACGACCAGACAGAGTATCGTATATACTGACTGAGGTCTCACACACGACCAGACAGAGTATCGTATATACTGACTGAGGTCTCACACACGACAAGACACTGTATTGTATATACTGAGTGAGGTCTCACACATGACCAGACACTGTATCGTATATACTGACTGAGGTCTAACACACGACCAGACAGAGTACCATATATACTGACTGAGGTCTGACACACGACCAGACAGAGTATCGTATATACTGAGTGAGGTCTCACACACGACCAGACACTGTATCGTATATACTGAGAGAGGTCTCAAACACGACCAGACACTGTAACCTATTTACTGACTGAGGTCTCACACACGACCAGACAGAGTACCGTATATACTGAGTGAGGTCTCACACATGACCAGACAGAGCATCGTATATACTGAGTGAGGTCTCACACACGACCAGACAGAGTATCGTATATACTGAGTGAGGTCTCTCACACGACCAGACAGAGTATAGTATACACTGAGTGAGGTCTCACACGCGACCAGACAGAGTATCGTATACAGAGTGAGGTCACACACACGACCAGACAGAGTATCGTATATACTGACTGAGGTCTCACACACAACCAGATAGAGTACCGTATATACTGACTGAGGTCTCACACACGACCAGACAGAGTATCGTATATACTGAGTGAGGTCTCACACGACCAGACACTGTATTGTATATACTGAGTGAGGTCACACACACGACCAGACACTGTATCGTATATACTGACTGAGGTCTCACACACGACCAGATAGAGTACCGTATATACTGACTGAGGTCTCACACACGACCAGACAGAGTATCGTATATACTGACTGAGTTCTCACACACGACCAGACAGAGTATCGTATATACTGAGTGAGGTCTCATACACGACCAGACAGAGTATCGTATATACTGAGTGAGGTCTCACACACGACCAGACAGAGTATCGTATATACTGAGTGAGGTCTCTCACACGACCAGACAGAGTATTGTATACACTGAGTGAGGTCTCACACACGACCAGACAGTGTATCGTATACAGAGTGAGGTCTCACACATGACCAGACACTGTATTGTATATACTGAGTGAGGTCACACACACGTCCAGACACTGTATCGTATATACTGACTGAGGACTCACACACGACCAGATAGAGTACTGTATATACTGACTGAGGTCTCACACACGACCAGACAGAGTATCGTATATACTGAGTAAGGTCTCACACACGACCAGACAGAGTATCGTATATATTGACTGCGGTCACACACACGAACAGACAGAGTATCGTATATACTGTGTGAGGTCTCACACTTGACCAGAGAGAGTATCGTATATACTGAGTGAGGTCTCACACACGACCAGACAGAGTACCGTATATACTGACTGAGGTTCACACATGACCAGACAGAGTATCGTATATACTGACAGGTCTCATACACGACCAGACACTGTATCGTATATACTGAGAGAGGTCTCCCACACGACAAGAGACTGTAACGTATATACTGAGTGAGGTCTCACACACGACCAGACACTGTATCGTATATACTGACTGAGGTCTCACACACGACCAGACAGAGTATCGTATATACTGAGTGAGGTCTCACACTTGACCAGACACTGTACCGTATATACTGAGTGAGGTCTCACACACGACCAGACAGAGTGTCGTATATACTGAGTGAGGTCTCACACACGACCAGACAGAGTAACGTATATACTGAGTGAGGTCTCACACAAGACCAGACAGACTATCGTATATACTGACTGAGGTCTCACACACGACCAAACAGAGTATCGTATATACTGACTGAGGTCTCACACACGACCAGACACTATATCGTATATACTGACGGATGTCTCCCACATGACCAGACAGAGTACCATATATACTGACTGATGTCTCACACACGACCAGACAGAGTATCGTATATACTGACTGAAGTCTCACACACGACCAGATACTATATCGTATATACTTGGTGAGGTCTCACACACGACCAGACAGACTATCGTATATACTGACTGAGGTCTCACACACGACCAGACAGAGTATCGTATATACTGACTGAGGTCTCACACACAACCAGACACTATATCGTATGTACTGACTGAGGTCTCACACACGACCAGACAGACTATCGTATATACTGACTGAGGTCTCACACACGAGCAGACACTATATCGTATATACTGAGTGAGGTCTCACACACGACCAGACAGACTATCGTATATACTGAGTGAGGTCTCACACACGACAGGACAGAGTATCGTATATACTGAGTGAGGTCTCACACACGACCAGACAGAGTATCGTATATACTGAGTGAAGGTCTCACACACGACCAGACAGAGTATCGTATATACTGAGTGAGGTCTCACACTCGACCAGACAGATTATCGTATATACTGAGTGACGTCTCACACACGACCAGACAGAGTATCGTATATACTGAGTGAGGTCTCACACACGAACAGACAGAGTATCGTATATACTGAGTGAGGTCTCACACACGACCAGACAGAGTATCGTACATACTGAGTGAGGTCTCACACACGACCAGACAGAGTATCGTACATAATGACTGAGGTCTCACACTCGACCAGACACTGTACCGTATATACTGAGTGAGGACTCACACACGACCAGACAGAGTATCGTATATACTGACTGAGGTCTCACACACGACCAGACAGAGTATCGTATATACTGACTGAGGTCTCACACACGACAAGACACTGTATTGTATATACTGAGTGAGGTCTCACACATGACCAGACACTGTATCGTATATACTGACTGAGGTCTAACACACGACCAGACAGAGTACCATATATACTGACTGAGGTCTGACACACGACCAGACAGAGTATCGTATATACTGAGTGAGGTCTCACACACGACCAGACACTGTATCGTATATACTGAGAGAGGTCTCAAACACGACCAGACACTGTAACCTATTTACTGACTGAGGTCTCACACACGACCAGACAGAGTACCGTATATACTGAGTGAGGTCTCACACATGACCAGACAGAGCATCGTATATACTGAGTGAGGTCTCACACACGACCAGACAGAGTATCGTATATACTGAGTGAGGTCTCTCACACGACCAGACAGAGTATAGTATACACTGAGTGAGGTCTCACACGCGACCAGACAGAGTATCGTATACAGAGTGAGGTCACACACACGACCAGACAGAGTATCGTATATACTGACTGAGGTCTCACACACAACCAGATAGAGTACCGTATATACTGACTGAGGTCTCACACACGACCAGACAGAGTATCGTATATACTGAGTGAGGTCTCACACGACCAGACACTGTATTGTATATACTGAGTGAGGTCACACACACGACCAGACACTGTATCGTATATACTGACTGAGGTCTCACACACGACCAGATAGAGTACCGTATATACTGACTGAGGTCTCACACACGACCAGACAGAGTATCGTATATACTGAGTGAGGTCTCACACACGACCAGACAGAGTATCGTATATATTGACTGCGGTCACACACACGAACAGACAGAATATCGTATATACTGTGTGAGGTCTCACACTTGACCAGACAGAATACTGTATATACTGAGTGAGGTCTCACACACGACCAGACAGAGTATCGTATATACTGACAGGTCTCACACACGACCAGACACTGTATCATATATACTGAGGGAGGTCTCACACACGACAAGAGACTGTAACGTATATACTGACTGAGGTCTCACACACGACCAGACACTATATCGTATATACTTGGTGAGGTCTCACACACGACCAGACAGACTATCGTATATACTGACTGAGGTCTCACACACGACCAGACACTATATCGTATATACTGACAGAGGTCTCACACACGACCAGACACTATATCGTATATACTGACTGAGGTCTCACACACGACCAGACAGAGTACCGTATATACTGAGTGAGGTCTCACACACGACCAGACAGAGTATCGTATATACTGAGTGAGGTCTCTCACACGACCAGACAGAGTATTGTATACACTGAGTGAGGTCTCACACACGACCAGACAGTGTATCGTATACAGAGTGAGGTCTCACACATGACGAGAGACTGTAACGTATATACTGACTGAGGTCTCACACACGACCAGACACTATATCGTATATACTTGGTGAGGTCTCACACACGACCAGACAGACTATCGTATATACTGACTGAGGTCTCACACACGACCAGACACTATATCGTATATACTGACAGAGGTCTCACACGCGACCAGACAGAGTATCGTATACAGAGTGAGGTCACACACACGACCAGACAGAGTATCGTATATACTGACTGAGGTCTCACACACAACCAGATAGAGTACCGTATATACTGACTGAGGTCTCACACACGACCAGACAGAGTATCGTATATACTGAGTGAGGTCTCACACGACCAGACACTGTATTGTATATACTGAGTGAGGTCACACACACGACCAGACACTGTATCGTATATACTGACTGAGGTCTCACACACGACCAGATAGAGTACCGTATATACTGACTGAGGTCTCACACACGACCAGACAGAGTATCGTATATACTGAGTGAGGTCTCACACACGACCAGACAGAGTATCGTATATATTGACTGCGGTCACACACACGAACAGACAGAGTATCGTATATACTGTGTGAGGTCTCACACTTGACCAGACAGAATACTGTATATACTGAGTGAGGTCTCACACACGACCAGACAGAGTATCGTATATACTGACAGGTCTCACACACGACCAGACACTGTATCGTATATACTGAGGGAGGTCTCACACACGACAAGAGACTGTAACGTATATACTGACTGAGGTCTCACACACGACCAGACACTATATCGTATATACTTGGTGAGGTCTCACACACGACCAGACAGACTATCGTATATACTGACTGAGGTCTCACACACGACCAGACACTATATCGTATATACTGACAGAGGTCTCACACACGACCAGACACTATATCGTATATACTGACTGAGGTCTCACACACGACCAGACAGAGTACCGTATATACTGACTGAGGTCTCACACATGACCAGACAGAGTATCGTATATACTGAGTGAGGTCTCACACACGACCAGACAGAATATCGTATATATTGACTGCGGTCTCACACACGAACAGACAGAGTATCGTATATACTGAGTGAGGTCTCACACATGACCAGACAGAGTATCGTATATACTGACTGAGGTCTCACACACAACCAGACAGAGTATCGTATATACTGACTGAGTTCTCACACACGACCAGACAGAGTATCGTATATACTGAGTGAGGTCTCACACATGACCAGACAGAGTATCGTATATACTGACTGAGGTCTCACACACAAGCAGACAGAGTATCGTATATACTGACTGAGTTCTCACACACGACCAGACAGAGTATCGTATATACTGAGTGAGGTCTCATACACGACCAGACAGAGTATCGTATATACTGAGTGAGGTCTCACACACGACCAGACAGAGTATCGTATATACTGAGTGAGGTCTCTCACACGACCAGACAGAGTATTGTATACACTGAGTGAGGTCTCACACACGACCAGACAGTGTATCGTATACAGAGTGAGGTCTCACACATGACCAGACACTGTATTGTATATACTGAGTGAGGTCACACACACGTCCAGACACTGTATCGTATATACTGACTGAGGTCTCACACACGACCAGATAGAGTACTGTATATACTGACTGAGGTCTCACACACGACCAGACAGAGTATCGTATATACTGAGTAAGGTCTCACACACGACCAGACAGAGTATCGTATATATTGACTGCGGTCACACACACGAACAGACAGAGTATCGTATATACTGTGTGAGGTCTCACACTTGACCAGAGAGAGTATCGTATATACTGAGTGAGGTCTCACACACGACCAGACAGAGTACCGTATATACTGACTGAGGTTCACACACGACCAGACAGAGTATCGTATATACTGAGTGAGGTCTCACACATGACCATACAGAGTATCGTATATACTGACTGAGGTCTCACACACAACCAGACAGAGTATCGTATATACTGACTGAGTTCTCACACACGACCAGACAGAGTATCGTATATACTGAGTGAGGTCTCACACATGACCAGACAGAGTATCGTATATACTGACTGAGGTCTCACACACAACCAGACAGAGTATCGTATATACTGACTGAGTTCTCACACACGACCAGACAGAGTATCGTATATACTGAGTGAGGTCTCATACACGACCAGACAGAGTATCGTATATACTGAGTGAGGTCTCACACACGACCAGACAGAGTATCGTATATACTGAGTGAGGTCTCTCACACGACCAGACAGAGTATTGTATACACTGAGTGAGGTCTCACACACGACCAGACAGTGTATCGTATACAGAGTGAGGTCTCACACATGACGAGACACTGTATTGTATATACTGAGTGAGGTCACACACACGTCCAGACACTGTATCGTATATACTGACTGAGGTCTCACACACGACCAGATAGAGTACTGTATATACTGACTGAGGTCTCACACACGACCAGACAGAGTATCGTATATACTGAGTAAGGTCTCACACACGACCAGACAGAGTATCGTATATATTGACTGCGGTCACACACACGAACAGACAGAGTATCGTATATACTGTGTGAGGTCTCACACTTGACCAGAGAGAGTATTGTATATACTGAGTGAGGTCTCACACACGACCAGACAGAGTACCGTATATACTGACTGAGGTTCACACACGACCAGACAGACTATCGTATATACTGACTGAGGTCTCACACACGACCAGACACTATATCGTATATACTGACAGAGGTCTCACACACGACCAGACACTATATCGTATATACTGACTGAGGTCTCACACACGACCAGACAGAGTACCGTATATACTGAGTGAGGTCTCACACACGACCAGACAGAGTATCGTATATACTGAGTGAGGTCTCTCACACGACCAGACAGAGTATTGTATACACTGAGTGAGGTCTCACACACGACCAGACAGTGTATCGTATACAGAGTGAGGTCTCACACATGACGAGAGACTGTAACGTATATACTGACTGAGGTCTCACACACGACCAGACACTATATCGTATATACTTGGTGAGGTCTCACACACGACCAGACAGACTATCGTATATACTGACTGAGGTCTCACACACGACCAGACACTATATCGTATATACTGACAGAGGTCTCACACGCGACCAGACAGAGTATCGTATACAGAGTGAGGTCACACACACGACCAGACAGAGTATCGTATATACTGACTGAGGTCTCACACACAACCAGATAGAGTACCGTATATACTGACTGAGGTCTCACACACGACCAGACAGAGTATCGTATATACTGAGTGAGGTCTCACACGACCAGACACTGTATTGTATATACTGAGTGAGGTCACACACACGACCAGACACTGTATCGTATATACTGACTGAGGTCTCACACACGACCAGATAGAGTACCGTATATACTGACTGAGGTCTCACACACGACCAGACAGAGTATCGTATATACTGAGTGAGGTCTCACACACGACCAGACAGAGTATCGTATATATTGACTGCGGTCACACACACGAACAGACAGAGTATCGTATATACTGTGTGAGGTCTCACACTTGACCAGACAGAATACTGTATATACTGAGTGAGGTCTCACACACGACCAGACAGAGTATCGTATATACTGACAGGTCTCACACACGACCAGACACTGTATCGTATATACTGAGGGAGGTCTCACACACGACAAGAGACTGTAACGTATATACTGACTGAGGTCTCACACACGACCAGACACTATATCGTATATACTTGGTGAGGTCTCACACACGACCAGACAGACTATCGTATATACTGACTGAGGTCTCACACACGACCAGACACTATATCGTATATACTGACAGAGGTCTCACACACGACCAGACACTATATCGTATATACTGACTGAGGTCTCACACACGACCAGACAGAGTACCGTATATACTGACTGAGGTCTCACACATGACCAGACAGAGTATCGTATATACTGAGTGAGGTCTCACACACGACCAGACAGAATATCGTATATATTGACTGCGGTCTCACACACGAACAGACAGAGTATCGTATATACTGAGTGAGGTCTCACACATGACCAGACAGAGTATCGTATATACTGACTGAGGTCTCACACACAACCAGACAGAGTATCGTATATACTGACTGAGTTCTCACACACGACCAGACAGAGTATCGTATATACTGAGTGAGGTCTCACACATGACCAGACAGAGTATCGTATATACTGACTGAGGTCTCACACACAAGCAGACAGAGTATCGTATATACTGACTGAGTTCTCACACACGACCAGACAGAGTATCGTATATACTGAGTGAGGTCTCATACACGACCAGACAGAGTATCGTATATACTGAGTGAGGTCTCACACACGACCAGACAGAGTATCGTATATACTGAGTGAGGTCTCTCACACGACCAGACAGAGTATTGTATACACTGAGTGAGGTCTCACACACGACCAGACAGTGTATCGTATACAGAGTGAGGTCTCACACATGACCAGACACTGTATTGTATATACTGAGTGAGGTCACACACACGTCCAGACACTGTATCGTATATACTGACTGAGGTCTCACACACGACCAGATAGAGTACTGTATATACTGACTGAGGTCTCACACACGACCAGACAGAGTATCGTATATACTGAGTAAGGTCTCACACACGACCAGACAGAGTATCGTATATATTGACTGCGGTCACACACACGAACAGACAGAGTATCGTATATACTGTGTGAGGTCTCACACTTGACCAGAGAGAGTATCGTATATACTGAGTGAGGTCTCACACACGACCAGACAGAGTACCGTATATACTGACTGAGGTTCACACACGACCAGACAGAGTATCGTATATACTGAGTGAGGTCTCACACATGACCATACAGAGTATCGTATATACTGACTGAGGTCTCACACACAACCAGACAGAGTATCGTATATACTGACTGAGTTCTCACACACGACCAGACAGAGTATCGTATATACTGAGTGAGGTCTCACACATGACCAGACAGAGTATCGTATATACTGACTGAGGTCTCACACACAACCAGACAGAGTATCGTATATACTGACTGAGTTCTCACACACGACCAGACAGAGTATCGTATATACTGAGTGAGGTCTCATACACGACCAGACAGAGTATCGTATATACTGAGTGAGGTCTCACACACGACCAGACAGAGTATCGTATATACTGAGTGAGGTCTCTCACACGACCAGACAGAGTATTGTATACACTGAGTGAGGTCTCACACACGACCAGACAGTGTATCGTATACAGAGTGAGGTCTCACACATGACGAGACACTGTATTGTATATACTGAGTGAGGTCACACACACGTCCAGACACTGTATCGTATATACTGACTGAGGTCTCACACACGACCAGATAGAGTACTGTATATACTGACTGAGGTCTCACACACGACCAGACAGAGTATCGTATATACTGAGTAAGGTCTCACACACGACCAGACAGAGTATCGTATATATTGACTGCGGTCACACACACGAACAGACAGAGTATCGTATATACTGTGTGAGGTCTCACACTTGACCAGAGAGAGTATTGTATATACTGAGTGAGGTCTCACACACGACCAGACAGAGTACCGTATATACTGACTGAGGTTCACACACGACCAGACAGAGTATCGTATATACTGACAGGTCTCACACACGACCAGACACTGTATCGTATATACTGAGAGAGGTCTCCCACACGACAAGAGACTGTAACGTATATACTGAGTGAGGTCTCACACACGACCAGACACTGTATTGTATATACTGACTGAGGTCTCACACACGACCAGACAGAGTATCATATATACTGAGTGAGGTCTCACACTTGACCAGACACTGTACCGTATATACTGAGTGAGGTCTCACACACGACCAGACAGAGTGTCGTATATACTGAGTGAGGTCTCACACACGACCAGACAGAGTAACGTATATACTGAGTGAGGTCTCACACAAGACCAGACAGACTATCGTATATACTGACTGAGGTCTCACACACGACCAAACAGAGTATCGTATATACTGACTGAGGTCTCACACACGACCAGACACTATATCGTATATACTGACTGATGTCTCGCACACGACCAGACAGAGTACCATATATACTGACTGATGTCTCACACACGACCAGACAGAGTATCGTATATACTGACTGAAGTCTCACACACGACCAGATACTATATCGTATATACTTGGTGAGGTCTCACACACGACCAGACAGACTATCGTATATACTGACTGAGGTCTCACACACGACCAGACAGACTATCGTATATACTGACTGAGGTCTCACACACGACCAGACACTATATCGTATATACTGAGTGAGGTCTCACACACGACCAGACAGACTATCGTATATACTGAGTGAGGTCTCACACACGACAGGACAGAGTATCGTATATACTGAGTGAGGTCTCACACACGACCAGACAGAGTATCGTATATACTGAGTGAAGGTCTCACACACGACCAGACAGAGTATCGTATATACTGAGTGAGGTCTCACACTCGACCAGACAGATTATCGTATATACTGAGTGACGTCTCACACACGACCAGACAGAGTATCGTATATACTGAGTGAGGTCTCACACACGAACAGATAGAGTATCGTATATACTGAGTGAGGTCTCACACACGACCAGACAGAGTATCGTACATACTGAGTGAGGTCTCACACACGACCAGACAGAGTATCGTACATAATGACTGAGGTCTCACACTCGACCAGACACTGTACCGTATATACTGAGTGAGGACTCACACACGACCAGACAGAGTATCGTATATACTGACTGAGGTCTCACACACGACCAGACAGAGTATCGTATATACTGACTGAGGTCTCACACACGACAAGACACTGTATTGTATATACTGAGTGAGGTCTCACACACGACCAGACACTGTATCGTATATACTGACTGAGGTCTAACACACGACCAGACAGAGTACCATATATACTGACTGAGGTCTGACACACGACCAGACAGAGTATCGTATATACTGAGTGAGGTCTCACACACGACCAGACACTGTATCGTATATACTGAGAGAGGTCTCAAACACGACCAGACACTGTAACCTATTTACTGACTGAGGTCTCACACACGACCAGACAGAGTACCGTATATACTGAGTGAGGTCTCACACATGACCAGACAGAGCATCGTATATACTGAGTGAGGTCTCACACACGACCAGACGGAGTATCGTTTATACTGAGTGAGGTCTCACACACGACCAACAGAGTATCGTATATACTGAGTGAGTTCTCACACACGACCAGACAGAGTATCGTATATACTGAGTGAGGTCTCACACACAACCAGACAGAGTATCGTATATACTGACTGAGGTCTCACACACGACCAGACAGAGTATCGTATATACTGACTGAGTTCTCACACACGACCAGACAGAGTATCGTATATACTGAGTGAGGTCTCATACACGACCAGACAGAGTATCGTATATACTGAGTGAGGTCTCACACACGACCAGACAGAGTATCGTATATACTGAGTGAGGTCTCTCACACGACCAGACAGAGTATAGTATACACTGAGTGAGGTCTCACACGCGACCAGACAGAGTATCGTATACAGAGTGAGGTCACACACACGACCAGACAGAGTATCGTATATACTGACTGAGGTCTCACACACAACCAGATAGAGTACCGTATATACTGACTGAGGTCTCACACACGACCAGACAGAGTATCGTATATACTGAGTGAGGTCTCACACGACCAGACACTATATTGTATATACTGAGTGAGGTCACACACACGACCAGACACTGTATCGTATATACTGACTGAGGTCTCACACACGACCAGATAGAGTACCGTATATACTGACTGAGGTCTCACACACGACCAGACAGAGTATCGTATATACTGAGTGAGGTCTCACACACGACCAGACAGAGTATCGTATATATTGACTGCGGTCACACACACGAACAGACAGAGTATCGTATATACTGTGTGAGGTCTCACACTTGACCAGACAGAATACTGTATATACTGAGTGAGGTCTCACACACGACCAGACAGAGTATCGTATATACTGACAGGTCTCACACACGACCAGACACTGTATCGTATATACTGAGGGAGGTCTCACACACGACAAGAGACTGTAACGTATATACTGACTGAGGTCTCACACACGACCAGACACTATATCGTATATACTTGGTGAGGTCTCACACACGACCAGACAGACTATCGTATATACTGACTGAGGTCTCACACACGACCAGACACTATATCGTATATACTGACAGAGGTCTCACACACGACCAGACACTATATCGTATATACTGACTGAGGTCTCACACACGACCAGACAGAGTACCGTATATACTGACTGAGGTCTCACACACGACCAGACAGAGTATCGTATATATTGACTGCGGTCACACACACGAACAGACAGAGTATCGTATATACTGTGTGAGGTCTCACACTTGACCAGACAGAATACTGTATATACTGAGTGAGGTCTCACACACGACCAGACAGAGTATCGTATATACTGACAGGTCTCACACACGACCAGACACTGTATCGTATATACTGAGGGAGGTCTCACACACGACAAGAGACTGTAACGTATATACTGACTGAGGTCTCACACACGACCAGACACTATATCGTATATACTTGGTGAAGTCTCACACACGACCAGACAGACTATCGTATATACTGACTGAGGTCTCACACACGACCAGACACTATATCGTATATACTGACAGAGGTCTCACACACGACCAGACACTATATCGTATATACTGACTGAGGTCTCACACACGACCAGACAGAGTACCGTATATACTGACTGAGGTCTCACACACGACCAGACAGAGTATCGTATATACTGAGTGAGGTCTCACACACGACCAGACAGAATATCGTATATATTGACTGCGGTCTCACACACGAACAGACAGAGTATCGTATATACTGTGTGAGGTCTCACACTCGACCAGACAGAGTACCGTATATACTGAGTGAGGTCTCACACATTACCAGACAGAGTACCGTATATACTGACTGAGGTCTCACACATGACCAGACACTATGTCGTATATACTTGGTGAGGTCTCACACGCGACCAGACAGACTATCGTATATACTGACTGAGGTCTCACACACGACCAGACAGAGTATCGTATATACTGACTGAGGTCTCACACACGATCAGACACTATATCGTATATACTGACTGAGGTCTCACACACGACCAGACAGACTATCGTATATACTGACTGAGGTCTCACACACGAGCAGACACTATATCGTATATACTGACTGAGGTCTCGCACACGACCAGACAGAGTACCGTATATACTGACTGATGTCTCACAGACGACCAGACAGAGTATCGTATATACTGACTGAGGTCTCACACACGACCAGACACTATATCGTATATACTGACTGAGGTTCACACACGACCAGACAGAGTATCGTATATACTGACAGGTCTCACACACGACCAGACACTGTATCGTATATACTGAGAGTGGTCACACACACGACAAGAGACTGTAACGTATATACTGAGTGAGGTCTCACACACGACCAGACACTATATCGTATATACTGACTGAGGTCTCGCACACGACCAGACAGAGTACCGTATATACTGACTGAGGTCTCACACACGACCAGACACTATATCGTATATACTTGGTGAGGTGTCACACACGACCAGACAGACTATCGTATATACTGACTGAGGTCTCACACACGACCAGACACTATATCGTATATACTGACTGAGGTCTCGCACACGACCAGACAGAGTACCGTATATACTGACTGATGTCTCACACACGACCAGACAGAGTATCGTATATACTGACTGAGGTCTCACACACGACCAGACACTATATCGTATATACTTGGTGAGGTCTCACACACGACCAGACAGAGTATCGTATACAGAGTGAGGTCACACACACGACCAGACAGAGTATCGTATATACTGACTGAGGTCTCACACACAACCAGATAGAGTACCGTATATACTGACTGAGGTCTCACACACGACCAGACAGAGTATCGTATATACTGAGTGAGGTCTCACACGACCAGACACTGTATTGTATATACTGAGTGAGGTCACACACACGACCAGACACTGTATCGTATATACTGACTGAGGTCTCACACACGACCAGATAGAGTACCGTATATACTGACTGAGGTCTCACACACGACCAGACAGAGTATCGTATATACTGAGTGAGGTCTCACACACGACCAGACAGAGTATCGTATATATTGACTGCGGTCACACACACGAACAGACAGAGTATCGTATATACTGTGTGAGGTCTCACACTTGACCAGACAGAATACTGTATATACTGAGTGAGGTCTCACACACGACCAGACAGAGTATCGTATATACTGACAGGTCTCACACACGACCAGACACTGTATCGTATATACTGAGGGAGGTCTCACACACGACAAGAGACTGTAACGTATATACTGACTGAGGTCTCACACACGACCAGACACTATATCGTATATACTTGGTGAGGTCTCACACACGACCAGACAGACTATCGTATATACTGACTGAGGTCTCACACACGACCAGACACTATATCGTATATACTTGGTGAGGTCTCACACACGACCAGACAGACTATCGTATATACTGACTGAGGTCTCACACACGACCAGACACTATATCGTATATACTGACAGAGGTCTCACACACGACCAGACACTATATCGTATATACTGACTGAGGTCTCACACACGACCAGACAGAGTACCGTATATACTGACTGAGGTCTCACACACGACCAGACAGAGTATCGTATATACTGAGTGAGGTCTCACACACGACCAGACAGAATATCGTATATATTGACTGCGGTCTCACACACGAACAGACAGAGTATCGTATATACTGTGTGAGGTCTCACACTCGACCAGACAGAGTACCGTATATACTGAGTGAGGTCTCACACATTACCAGACAGAGTACCGTATATACTGACTGAGGTCTCACACATGACCAGACACTATGTCGTATATACTTGGTGAGGTCTCACACGCGACCAGACAGACTATCGTATATACTGACTGAGGTCTCACACACGACCAGACAGAGTATCGTATATACTGACTGAGGTCTCACACACGATCAGACACTATATCGTATATACTGACTGAGGTCTCACACACGACCAGACAGACTATCGTATATACTGACTGAGGTCTCACACACGAGCAGACACTATATCGTATATACTGACTGAGGTCTCGCACACGACCAGACAGAGTACCGTATATACTGACTGATGTCTCACAGACGACCAGACAGAGTATCGTATATACTGACTGAGGTCTCACACACGACCAGACACTATATCGTATATACTGACTGAGGTTCACACACGACCAGACAGAGTATCGTATATACTGACAGGTCTCACACACGACCAGACACTGTATCGTATATACTGAGAGTGGTCACACACACGACAAGAGACTGTAACGTATATACTGAGTGAGGTCTCACACACGACCAGACACTATATCGTATATACTGACTGAGGTCTCGCACACGACCAGACAGAGTACCGTATATACTGACTGAGGTCTCACACACGACCAGACACTATATCGTATATACTTGGTGAGGTGTCACACACGACCAGACAGACTATCGTATATACTGACTGAGGTCTCACACACGACCAGACACTATATCGTATATACTGACTGAGGTCTCGCACACGACCAGACAGAGTACCGTATATACTGACTGATGTCTCACACACGACCAGACAGAGTATCGTATATACTGACTGAGGTCTCACACACGACCAGACACTATATCGTATATACTTGGTGAGGTCTCACACACGACCAGACAGACTATCGTATATACTGACTGAGGTCTCACACACGACCAGACAGAGTATCGTATATACTGACTGAGGTCTCACACACGACCAGACTCTATATCGTTTATACTGACTGAGGTCTCACACACGACCAGACAGACTATCGTATATACTGACTGAGGTCTCACACACGACCAGACACTATATCGTATATACTGACTGAGGTCTCACACACGACCAGACAGAGTATCGTATATACTGACTGAGGTCTCACACACGACCAGACACTATATCGTATATACTGACTGAGGTCTCACACACGACCAGACAGACTATCGTATATACTGACTGAGGTCTCACACACGAGCAGACACTATATCGTATATACTGACTGAGGTCTCGCACACGACCAGACAGAGTACCGTATATACTGACTGAGGTCTCACACACGACCAGACACTATATCGTATATACTTGGTGAGGTCTCACACACGACCAGACAGACTATCGTATATACTGACTGAGGTCTCACACACGACCAGACACTTTATCGTATATACTGACTGAGGTCTCACTCACGACCAGACACTATATCGTATATACTGACTGAGGTCTCACACACGACCAGACAGAGTACCGTATATACTGACTGAGGTCTCACACACGACCAGACAGAGTATCGTATATACTGAGTGAGGTTTCACACACGACCAGACAGAGTATTGTATATACTGACTGAGGTCTCACACACGAATTGACAGAGTATCGTATATACTGAGTGAGGTCTCACACACGACCAGACAGAATATCGTATATATTGACTGCGGTCTCACACACGAACAGACAGAGTATCGTATATACTGTGTGAGGTCTCACACTCGACCAGACAGAGTACCGTATATACTGAGTGAGGTCTCACACATGACCAGACAGAGTACCGTATATACTGACTGAGGTCTCACACACGACCAGACACTATATCGTATATACTTGGTGAGGTCTCACACGCGACCTGACAGACTATCGTATATACTGACTGAGGTCTCACACACGACCAGACAGAGTATCGTATATACTGTCTGAGGTCTCACACACGATCAGACACTATATCGTATATACTGACTGAGGTCTCACACACGACCAGACAGACTATCGTATATACTGACTGAGGTCTCACACACGAGCAGACACTATATCGTATATACTGACTGAGGTCTCGCACACGACCAGACAGAGTACCGTATATACTGACTGATGTCTCACACACGACCAGACAGAGTATCGTATATACTGACTGAGGTCTCACACACGACCAGACACTATATCGTATATACTGACTGAGGTTCACACACGACCAGACAGAGTATCGTATATACTGACAGGTCTCACACACGACCAGACACTGTATCGTATATACTGAGAGAGGTCACACACACGACAAGAGTCTGTAACGTATATACTGAGTGAGGTCTCACACACGACCAGACACTATATCGTATATACTGACTGAGGTCTCGCACACGACCAGACAGAGTACCGTATATACTGACTGAGGTCTCACACACGACCAGACACTATATCGTATATACTTGGTGAGGTGTCACACACGACCAGACAGACTATCGTATATACTGACTGAGGTCTCACACACGACCAGACACTATATCGTATATACTGACTGAGGTCTCGCAGACGACCAGACAGAGTACCGTATATACTGACTGATGTCTCACACACGACCAGACAGAGTATCGTATATACTGACTGAGGTCTCACACACGACCAGACACTATACCGTATATATTTGGTGAGGTCTCACACACGACCAGACAGACTATCGTATATACTGACTGAGGTCTCACACACGACCAGACAGAGTATCGTATATACTGACTGAGGTCTCACACACGACCAGACACTATATCGTATATACTGACTGAGGTTCACACACGACCAGACAGAGTATCGTATATACTGACAGGTCTCACACACGACCAGACACTGTATCGTATATACTGGGAGAGGTCTCACACACGACAAGAGACTGTAACGTATATACTGAGTGAGGTCTCACACACGACCAGACACTGTATCGTATATACTGACTGAAGTCTCACACACGACCAGACAGAGTATCGTATATACTGAGTGAGGTCTCACACTCGACCAGACACTGTACCGTATATACTGACTGAGGTCTCACACACGACCAGACAGAGTATCGTATATACTGACTGTGGTCTCACACACGACCAGACAGAGTATCGTATATACTGAGTGAGGTCTCACACACGACCAGACAGACTATCGTATATACTGACTGAGGTCTCACACACAACCAGACAGAGTATCGTATATACTGACTGAGGTCTCACACACGACCAGACACTATATCGTATATAGTGACTGAGGTCTCGCACACGACCAGACAGAGTACCGTATATACTGACTGATGTCTCACACACGACCAGACAGAGTATCGTATATACTGACTGAGGTCTCACACACGACCAGACACTATATCGTATATACTTGGTGAGGTCTCACACACGACCAGACAGACTATCGTATATACTGACTGAGGTCTCACACACGACCAGACAGAGTATCGTATATACTGACTGAGTTCTCACAGACGACCAGACAGAGTATCGTATGTACTGACTGAGGTCTCACACATGACCAACAGAGTATCGTATATACTGAGTGAGGTCTCACACACGACCAGACAGAGTACCGTATATACTGAGTGAGATGACACACTCGACCAGACAGAGTATCGTATATACTGAGTGAGGTCTCACACACGACCAGACATTGTACCGTATATACTGACTGAGGTCTCTCACACGACCTGACAGAGTATCGTGTACACTGACTGAGGTCTCACACACGACCAGACAGAGTATCGTATATACTGAGTGAGGTCTCACACACGACCAGATACTGCATTATCGAATCACAGAATGATGGCAGCACAGGGTGCGTCCATTGGCCCATCTAGCTTGTGAGGACAATACTTCCAGTTCCTCCCCCATCCTCTGCCCCTTTCATTAACATTCATTTCTGATATTCGTCCAGCCTATTTTGAAATTGTTCAATTGGATCTGCCTCCACTGCTACCCGTGGGCATGCACTGTCGATGACGTGTTAAATAATTAACACAGTGGAACGGCTCTGGCTTGCCCTCTCAGCAACCTCGCTTTTTGCAATCGAATTTCTTCACTGAGCCAAGAAGCGCTGGATAAAGCACAGCATGGGACTGAGCCAACCTCTGCTTTTCCTGTTGTCAGCTCCTCTGATATGTGTGTTATTTATGTCCCCAGATGGATCTACAAAATATATGCAAGAATAAATGATTCATGTGTTGAGGGACTAGTCAATCACCTGCTTGCCCCTCGACCTCTCTTTCCTCCTTCATTCAAGTGTGCATCACCCTATTGTAACTATCTGCTTTTGGAAGCATCTACTTCTCGAATAACTGGCTGACCCCTTGTGCCCCAAGTCCTTTCAGATCCGCCTCCATCTCCACAGTACCTCTCCCTTGGTTGTTAGTTCAATATGATGAAGAGTTTCCCCTTTCCCTCTTTCTTGGGCATCAGAATGCAATCCCTTTAACGTTCTACATTATCATCTGTTGCCATCTTTCCTGATGTGGGGACAATAGCCTAAGAGGGCTATTCAAGTAAAAATTTCCGTTCTCCAGGGTGCAAATGGTATTCAACAGTGCCTGGACAATCGAATAGGAAAAAGTGTATTAAACATGAGAGGGTATGGACTTAAGATGACAGGGAAAATATTTAAAAGGGACCCAAGGGGTAACATGTTCACATAGAGGGTAATGTATATTTGGAATGAGCTGCCTGAGGAAGTGGTTAAGGTAGGTACATTAACAGCAATGAAAAAACGTTTGGAAAGAGATTCTGCAGTTGCTGGAAATC
This sequence comes from Hypanus sabinus, assembly GCF_030144855.1. NCBI lineage: Eukaryota > Metazoa > Chordata > Chondrichthyes > Myliobatiformes > Dasyatidae > Hypanus > Hypanus sabinus. The sequence continues at coordinate 79,598,117 of NC_082724.1, read as the reverse complement.
CAAAGCAACACACACCAAATGCTAGAGGAACTCAGCAGGTCAGGCAGCATCTATGGAAATGAATAAACTGCTGAGTTCCTCTATCAGTTTATAGTTAGGTACATGCAGTAGATATGAAAGGCTTAGACGGATATGTGCCAAAGGGGCCTAGATTAATTGGGCATCTTGGTTAGCATGGGTGAGTTTGGCCATGAGTCTCTATGAGTCTAATTACAACCTCTACGGATAAAAATTTCTGCTTTTCTTCATTCCAGTGACTGATTACTTATTCCTATTCAGAAAAACAGCTCAGAGTATCTTTCCAATAAAACGCAGTAGATTCCATTTAATCAGCCCATTGGTTAATTGGGCAAGCAGCTTGTTTGAGACAACTCTAAAAGAACAAAAACTCATTGAGAAAATATCTGGGATTCCCTTCATTAACTTGGGACACAATGGCACTTAATTGGGACAGGAGAATGTTGCTGAGCAATCTCCAACTAGAGTCAGGTAAGTATACTTGTATTTGCTGGCCACCACACCATGCTTCAAGTGAACAGTTTTTAAAAGGCATCGGTTGCCTGTGTTTGTGTTTCAAAGCAGTGATTGGTGAGAAATAAGCAGCAAGACAACTAAGAACTGTTTTGCTCACTGAGGTTTCAAGCTTTCAGGCTTGGAGAATGCCGTACATGTCTGGGAGTTAAAATTAAACAATTTCATTATTTCAATAAGTTAGGTTCAATGAAGAATTTAAAGGAATCGGCAATCATCTTGAATGTTACCATGAAATTGAAGATTTGGAGGATGTAATTGTCAAACTCATTATCTGCGCTAGGAGTCTGCGCTGATTTTGTTAATTCTTCAATCAGGTGGCGTACACTGAATAGATTCCTCCATCAATAACTATTAGGAACTAATAGACAGTTTTATAGTACTGTAGTAGTGTTGGCAGTGTTCTAATTTGTTTTGTATTTGATTTAAATACATAATTTGTTACTCAGTTAAATTGTAGCTTATATTTTTAGATCTTTTTAACTATTTCCATGAAACTTCAGCTAGTTGAGGCAGCTGCTAAATTGGGCTAAAATGTACTGGTCCCAGTGTGTCCCAAGTAATCATAATCCACTGTAAATTGAAATTGGAGAAGTTTTCAAAGCAATCCTGAGTGTTTCACAGGTAAACTTATTCCATGATGATTTGGTCTGTGGGAGGAAAGGATGCTAGTATTTTATTGGTTTGATTTCTTCTGAGTTACCTTCCATTTATAAGAGTCATGTAGTTGCAGAGCGCAGAAGGAGGCCTTCTGGCCTATCACTTCCATGCTGACATCAAGCACCAATCAAAATTAATTCTATTTACTAGAACTTCATTGCTGGTCTTCCATGTCTCAATCATTCAAGTACATACTCACCCACATAAATGTTGTGAGGGTACCAACATCCACCACCCACTCAGGCAGTTCGAATCACCTTCTGTGAGGATAATAATTTCTTTTCCCCTCTAAATATTTTAAGATATCTAGTTCTGGATACCATAGCAATTTAGAAAAGTTTCCTGCTCTCTACCTATGTCTCTCATTGCTTTATTAACCTTTACAGAACCTCCATAGGCTCTTCTGCTCCAAGGGAAAGAAACCCACCCTAGCCAGTATCTGCAATGTTCTATCCCCATGACATCCTGGAGAATCACCTCTGTGGTGGCCAGAGTTATAGATAATATTTCCTCTGAGGCTCAGCCAATGTTTTACAGCATTAGACTGTCGAGCAGGTAACACAGTACAGTAATGGCCCTTAGGCCCATGATGTTCTGCTGATCTTTTAACCTGCTCCATTAATCTAACACTTCCCTCCCACACTGCTCTCCACTTTTCATTCATCCATGTGCCTATCTAAGAGTTTCTTAAATGCCTCTAATGTAGTGGTCACCAACCTTTTTAAGCCCAAGGTCCCCTACCTCGGCCTTAGCGAAAGGCGAGATTGACCCCAGATTGATTAGTCTCATGCATGCGCACCGGGCAGAAAAGACCAGAAGTAAAACCCCACAACCCAGAAGTAGAAATAATGTATGTACACCAGGAGTCAACAACTTTGTTTGCACCACGGACCGGTTTAATATTGACAGTATTCTTGCAGACCAGCTGACAGGGGGTGGTGGGCTTTAAACATGACCGGAATACAGCCATACTCAAAGGGGGTTCCTTATGTCCAGTCTATTCCGCAATTTAGTTTTCGTGGCTCTCAGCATCTGCTTCTGTCCCGCTCGCTCATGTTCTTTTCACTCAAAAAACTCATCAGGTTTGTCTTTGAGTGCAGGGTGCTTGGACCCAGGGTACTGAAGCAGTTTTGAGGGCTTCATTGCCTCATTAGACAGCCTCCGGTCCCGAACTCCAGCCTCCCGCCCGCCTGCCACCAGACGCTCTGGCCAGGTGCAGCTGGTCGTGGGTGGGGTGAGAGGACAAGGTCAGGGCCAGAGGTCCCCGTACCGCGACCATGGCAGTCGCAGTCTGGAGAGAGTGACCGACCAAGTGAGGATTGCATTAGGGTGTGCACCCACTCCCCTTGTAGGATCTATCAGCCGACAAAAGTTTGGCTCGAGGGATGACTTTCAGTAGATCGCAGCAACGTAGCTGCTCTGCTACTTACGAAACCCTGAGCCCGAATTAGGTCATCTGCGAATATTTTAGCACCGGGTTCCCCACGAACATTCGGTGTGCTAAACGGGTTTAGAGGCGGCGCCCATCTGTCCGCGCTCCGGGCCAGTAGCAACGGCACTTCTCGCCGACCGCGCCAGGCGGCCGGTTACCCCAGGCCAACCAAAGATCCCTGGCGCTAGGGTATCACTGCGTTTAGGTGACTGATGACCTCGTGTGGGTAATGAGTTTGCGTGCGTTCAAGTTCAACAGCGGGCATGACAGGGAATGAGGAAAGGTGCAGCTGACTCATATCATTTCATATTGCCAAATCACATCGTTTCCTCACGGCCCGGTGGTTGGGGACCACTGAATTACACTGTAGTATGGGGGAGCTACACGCAAGCACACTGGGCAGAAAGAACGGAACTAAAACCCCACAACCTGGTAACAATCTCTCAACAGTATTTGTGTATTTATTTTTAATTTTTTCATGGGATCTATGGGAAAGTCTCAAAGATCGACCAGTCGACTGCGATCGACGGGTTGGCGACCACTGCTGTAATGTGTCTGCCTCTACCTCCACCCCTGGCAGTATCAGAGTCAAAAAAGTAACACACATCAGGCTCCACAGCCCATTGAATCTGTGCTGACTGCCTACTTTCTATTTTTGTAATTTATTTTTTTATTGAAGTTCATCATCAAAGAAACATTTCCATAAGACGTGTTTCAGACATTGTACATATATATCATATAATCATACATAACACAAATCTCCACAAAATATTTACCTGAGGTATACACTTATAGAAAAGAGTGGAAAGAAAAAACAAGCAAAAGGAAAGAACTATGTACAAGTAGGGGGTGATCTTTTTTTTTACAACAGATTCATTGATTTGTGAGAATAAAATCAGGCCAATGAGGCATTATGTAGTTAAACCATTTTCCCAGTATGAATCAAATTGTTCCAGCTTATGATTAACAGATGCTGTTATCTTCTCCATTTTGTAAATGTCCATTGTAATTTCCTTCCATGTATTTAAAGTTGGGCTCTCCTGTGATAACCATTTCCTGGCAAGAGTCTTTTTACCAGCCACCAACAGTATATTTATTAAATATTTATCTCTTTTCAACCATTCTTGAGGTATATATCCAAAATATATGGTCTTACTCTCTAAGGGTATTTCATATTTAAAGATGTCTTGTAGGGCATTGTGTATCCCCCGCCAATAGTTTTTGATAACAGGGCAGTCCCAAAAAATATGATAGTAATTTGCATTTTGAATTCCGTAATTTCTCCAGCAAACAGGGAGGTTGCTATCATAATGGGATTTCTGAGAGGGTGTAATAACATATCTGATCAAGTTTTTCCATCCAAACTCCCTCATTTCTGTGAACTGGTACACTTCCATTGATATCTCCATATTGTTGTCCATTCTTCCTCAGATATAATTATCCCTCCTTCTCCCATTTTGTTTTAATGTATGAAGTTGAATGTGTTTTAAGATTTGACAACCCCTTATACATGCTTGAAATGGTTCTACGACCTTTATCTGAATTATATGCTTTTCTAAATAGCTCTATCAAGCATGTACTTGCCTTGGTTACATCTTTAAGCGTCTTATTAACATATTGTTGCATCTGTAAATACCAATAAAAATCTTGTCTTTCTAACAAGTTTTCTCTTTAAGCATTTCAAAACTGAGCAATGTTCCTTCTTTCATTATGTTGCAAAGAACTGTTATTCCTTTAGCTGTCCAGTCCTTAAATCTAGCATCCAATTTATTTGGTGTAAAATCCAAGTCATATGCATACCATTTAAGAATTGCAATATCTCCCTCTAGATTATATTCTTTTATAGTAGTTTTCCATATTTTAAGAGTCAATTTCACCCATGGGTTATCAATAGTATTTATGTACCTTTGCAGGTTGTTATCAGCCAAAATTGCTTGTAAGGGGATGGGAAGTACCCGCTCCTCAATGTTTTTCCATTGAGCATCATATGATGGGTTGCACCAACATATCACAGCTCTCAACTGTGCTGCAAAATAATAATCTCTAAGAGAAGGTAGGCCCCATCCCCCCTTTTCCTTTGCTAATTGCTAAGTTTTGAGATGAACTCTAGGCCTTTTACCCTGCCAAATATAACTTGATAGCATCTTGTTCCATTCATTGAATTGATTTTGATTAATCTCTATTGGTAGAGTCTGAAAGAGATATAACAGTCTGGGCAGTATATTCATTTTAATAGACTCAGTCCTTGAACTGAGACTGAAAAAAGGAATCAGGTTCCATTTTGTCAGATCATCCTTAATTTTTTAATATATAGGCTGATAATTACATTCTGATAATTTTGCTAAATCTTTTGGCGTAATGATGCCCAAATATTTGAAAGACTCTGTGTACCATGCCCAGGGATATCTACATTCAATTTCTCTTGGTGGGCTATCGTAATATGAAAGTAATTGGGTTTTATCTATGTTGATCTTGTATCCTGATAATTGACCATATTGTTCAAAGGATTGCATCAATTTAGGTAAAGAGTATGTTGGTTGCCCTAGATAAATCAAAATGTCATCCGCGTAACAAGCCAATTTATGCTCTGTCCCTTTAATAGTAATTCCCCTGATATCTTCATTTTGTCTGATGTATTGAGCTTATGGTTCCAGATATAACACAAAGAGTAGTGGTGACCATGCACAACCCTGTCTCTTGCCCCTTTCTAGGGTAAGACTATTTGATAAATACCCATTGATTTTAATCTTAGCAGTAGGGTTGTCATATAGTGCCTGTATAGTTTTAATAATTGTGTCTTGGAAACCAAGTCTATGTAAAACTCTTTACAGAAAATTCCAGTTAACCAAATCAAATGCCTTTTCAGCGGCCACGCTTATCACTATTGCTTTGATTTTATTTTTTAGTATATGATCCATAATATGAAGTGTCCTTCGTATATTGTCTTGTGTTTGGTGTTGTCGTATAAAACCTGTCTGATCGTTACATATCAGTATGGGTAGAAACTCCTCTAATCGTCTGGCCATGATGGAGGTAAATAATCTATAATCTACATTAAGAATGGATACTGGTCTAAATGACCCGTATTCCATTTTATCCTTGCCTTCTTTCGGTATAGCTGAGATTATCGCTTCCTTCCAACTGGGTGGCATTTGTGCCTTTTTTAGAGCCCAGTTCAGCGTGGGGAGTAAAACAGGAATTAACTCATTTTTAAATTCTTTGTACCACTCTGCTGTATACCCATCTGATCCTGGTGACTTGCTTAATTTAAGCCTACTAATTGCAGCTTTTAATTCAACTTCAGTTATGTCTGCAGTCATCGTTCTATTTTGTACTTCGCTTAAAGTGGGTAACTCTAGAGAATTCAAGAAGGTGTCAATTTGGGTTATGCTTGCCCCTGGAAGTTTGGAATATAGAGTTTTGTAAAACAGTTCAAAAGCTTCTTGAATTTCACTTAGCTTATTTTTTATCATTTTCGTTCTTGGGTCCCTAATTCTACGAATTGTATTTTCTGCGTTCTTTTTTTTCAATTTCCACGCCAGTATTTTCATAGATTTCGATCCACTTTCATAATGTCTCCGTTTCAGAAACATTGTTTTTCCTGATTTCTTGCGTAGCCAAACTATTAATTTCATTCCTAATTCTTTTAATTTCCCCAATGTATCTGGTGCCAAATTCAATTTGTGTTTTTTCTCTAGTTCCTTCAGCCTATTTTGTAATTCCTCTAATGTTTTATTCCTTATTTTTTTCTTATTTGAAGATATCGCTATAATTTTCCCTCTTAAGACTGCCTTCAGAGTATCCCATAGAATGGGAGGTGAAACCTCTCCATTATCATTAATTTCTAAGTAGAGACCAATTTATTTTTTAATTTGTTCCTTAAAGTATTGATCATTGAGTAGACTTGAATTTAGTTTCCAAATAGTATTCTTTGGTTGTAGGTCAAAATCAATAGATAAATACATAGGTGCGTGGTCCCAATTCCACAGGTGTTTATTTTGTCTTTGTCTTTTCCAAATGTTATAAAATAGTCTATTCTTGTATATACGGAATGGGGGGCAGAATAATGAGTGTAATCCCTTCTGTCAGGGAAAAGGTTCCTCCATATATCAATTAAACCAACATCCTCAAGAAGTGTATTAACTTTCTTATGTAAAGATTTTGTTTCATAGGTTTTTCTATTGGAAGAGTCTAAGTTAGGTTGTAATTGTAAATTTAAGTCTCCCCCACCTATCAGGAGACCTTCTGTTTCCATTACCATAATATCAGTAATTTTCTGAAAGAAACCAATATCACTTCCCGGGAGTGTGTAAGTATTCAATAGAGTATCTGAATTTCCATCTATATTCCCCCTTACCAGAATATATTTGCCCTCTTTATCTCCTATTTCAAATACTTTTTCAAAACTTAGCTTACTTGAGGTAAGAATAGTAACTCCTCTCCTATGTCCTGATTTATATGAGGAGAAAAACAGATTAGTGAAGCCCATTCTCTTTAGTTTTTTATGCTCATTATCACTTAAATGAATTTCCTGTAAATATACTACATGGGTTTGTTCTTTTTTCATTTTGGATAAAATTCTCTTAAGTTTGAATGGATTTAATAGCCCATTTATATTAAAAGAAATGAATTTTACCTTGTCCTTAGCCATCTGTATTTATCTGTCAATGTATCATTGAAATTAGAATAAAACTTAATCGATCTACTCCCTGAACAAATAAGAACCAAGAAACACAAATAATAACAAAAAAGGCAAACGAAGGTGTGATTCCAAGGCTGAGGTCTCTAGTAGATGACCCTGCGTTGAGCTAGAGGAAATGTCTAGCTGTGGGGATAACCCCTCCTACTTGTGAGTTGAGGGCCCCCATTGCAGTATTCATCAAAGTCAATGAACAAATCCAATATACAGAAAAGATTTCCCTGTGTTCTCCTCCTATATATTTATATATATATATATGCACACACACAAATATATATATACACATACACACACATATATATTACATACATACATACACATATATGCACACACACACACATATATATATATATATATATATTCTCATTTTGGTGGGGAAAAAGGAGTAAATGAGCGAATAAAGAATAACAACTAAGTAATATAAAATCCACATTATAATAAGTATTTCTCGAGATAGGTACATCACCGTCTACTTTTGCTTCTGTTTAGCTTCTCAACATTTTTAAAGTTAGCCAAACCTTATGGCTCTTCTGAAGGGGGTGAGGACTGTCTTTGGAAAACTCCCGGTCTCTTCCTGATATATTTCTCTCGGCCTCCTCCCATCTCCTGCCTTCTCGTTTTTCGCACTATTTCCCAAGCCGAGTGGGATAATTCCTCTGCCAGGCTTTCCCTCGGTTTGATCACGCTGACGGGCAACCCTCTGGCTTTCATGTCTGTAGTCGCCTCTTCCACTGTCTGGTACAACCGCGTCCCGTCTTCATCAAACAGTCGAAGTTTAGCAGGGTACGGAGTTTGAAATCTAATCCTTCTTTGCTTTAGTACTCATTTTACTTCAGAGTACTCGTTTTACTTTAGGTTTCTGCAGGACCGCAGGGGGGGGGTTAATCTTGGTTGAAATATATTAATTTATCACCTAAAAATACCCTCTTCTTACCCCAGGCCCTTCGTAGAATCTCCGCCTTGGTACTGTACCGAAGGAATATAATTATTATTGAGGGTGGCTTATCTCGGGTAGACTTTGGGACTAGCGCATGATGTGTTTCCTCAATTTCCAGCTCCATAGTCAAGGGAAGCTCCAGCGCATCCCGCAGCAACTTTCCGACAAACTCCGTCATAGTCAAGACCTCCGCTCCTTTGGGAATGTTATATATTCTGATATTTTTCCGCCATGATCTTCCCTCCAGGTCAAGCAGTTTACCTTCTTGGTGATGTATTATTTTTATTGTCTTGCTCAGTATCCGTTCCACGTTTTGAATGCGATCTTCCACCTTCTCAATTTAAGTTTCTGTCACCACTGTTTTTTGATTGACATTGGTGAGCTCTGACTTAATATCATGTAGCTGCTGCTTTATCTCTTTCAGGAACTCCCTTACCCCTTTCAGAATTTCGATCATATTCACCGCTTCACCTGAATGAGGTCCAGTGTCTGTCTCGCTAGCACGCGGTCGGGTAAGAGAACTCCTCTCGGCCGCAGGCTCTGCAGTGTCGCTTTTTTATTTCCATTCTTTTTCCCCATTCTTGCCCCTCTTTTCAGTTCAAATATTTTTTGAAAAATATTATATCTGATGGGTTAACGGGGCTTAATGCGCGTTTTTCCGGAGGAGCTAGTGACTTAAGCTGCCATTCTCAACGATGACATCACTGGAAAAACCACCGCCTATTTTCATTCATTATTAATCCTACAGTAGTCCCACTTTTTTACTCTCCCCACATCCTTTTCAACTCTCCCCTCATTCAACCGCTCATCCACACATGGTGGGGTGGGAGATTGAGCTTGACCCTGTTTGTTCTCACCTGAACTGACACTTCCATGAATTTAGCCAAACCGGACGCCTATGACTTCTCATCCAAAGTTGGGTGAGTGAATTCCCATGCAGTCATGAGTTTCTGTTTGGCAAGCTCTGTCCTGCCCTCATGGATTTGAACTTCAGTCTTCCGTTGAATATTTAAACTTTGGCCTTGGTGGATTCTCCTGATGTGGTAGGTGCTGAATTGGAGGTCACATCCTGGACTCTGGAGGCCCCAGGGATCAGCTTCCTTTCTCTGAAGCAAACTGACCTCAATGAAAGAGATTTCAACCTTTCTTTCTTCAGGTTGGCACAACATTGGGGCCGAAAGGCCTGTACTGTGCTGTTCTATGTTAAGTCTACATAAAAAAGAATGATATTTAATTGTGTTTTTCCCTGGACAATTTTGACCTTGAACTCTCTCTTCAGTGGGAGTTTTAACTTGCCACTTCTAAATGTCTGCTCATAATCTCGTACCACAACGCTTCCACCAAACCCACTTTCCCCTGTCCTTCCCTTCACTTTCTTCTTCCTAATTAGGACAGATAGCGAATTCCATGATATATTCAATAGTATTCCTTGTATTAGAAGTATTGCTAAGTGCTGATTGGAAGAGAGGAACAGATGGAAATCAGATATTCTTTACATAAAAACATGAAAACTATGAAAAAAAATGAAGATGAAGTATACTTCAATTGAAGTAAATTCACCACATAACCTTAAATGTCTGTTCCCTAGAATATTAAACTCATTCAATATAAAGAATTCATTATTTTAAATGCTTCTACGTAGTAACTTATGACACACCAGTCACCCCAGCCATTCTCCCTTTACCACCAACCCCCTAAACTATGCAGAAGATACAAAAGCCTGAAGGTTGTGTAGCAATAGTCAAGAGATACGCATTGTGGTAACACACTCTTGAAATCGGTCCTGTTAAAGTCACTGCCAATGATGATGGCTGTTGACCATGGAATGTAATTCATTGAATGCAGGCTTCTCGTCTGCCTGGGGTGGATGTAGACTGTTATCAGGTTAACTAAATTGAACTCCCATGGCTGGTATTAATGGTGATACTTCACTGTTAGATATTCCAATATGGGCCAAATGCAGGCAACTAGGATTTGTGTAGATGGCCATCTTGGTGGGTCTGGACCAGTTGGTCTAAAGGGTTTATTTCTCTACTGAGTAACTCTATCAGTTTATGAACAAGAAGTATCAGGCTACATTGCACTCTTAAGATTTTAGAGGGGATCTCAAACCTACAACTTTCTGCTTCAGAAATGTGAACACTATCCACTATGACAAAATCTTTCTTCCAAACCTCTCATCTGTGCCTTCCTTTGCTTCTTGCCCTCCATTCCTGATTCCATATTTCCTCTCTCACCAGGTCTTCCTTTTCCCACACACTAAGACTGACCTCTGACCTTCAGCAGGAAGGGATGATCTTCAGCTTTTTACAGGAAAGGCAACTTGTTGATGGACATCTTTCTGCCCTTGGCCTCTATCCCTTGGTATTGGTCCTTGACAGATCCTCTTTAGAATTTATTGCATCGCTCTGTGTACTGGGAAACAATTGAAAAAATATATAAACTCAATTTGTAACTTACAGATAATTCTGGTAATTTATCTGACTTGACCATCGTGAAAGTTCAGAGAGATAAGTGAAATAATAAATAATAGTAAAGTCGTAGGTAATAGTAATAGTGACAAAACAGTGTTGACCCTAATCAAAGGTGGTGACAAATCAGCATATTGCAGGGAGCTCACCTTTCACAGGTATACAACATGTTAAATTGACTACTAAAAACGTTGAACCACAATGAGTTTGAAGAAGCCTGAGGGAAAACAATGAAGAGAAAATATAAGAAGATATATTCTTCACTATGTTCTTCATATATATGTCACCATGTTCTTCACTATGCTCATGACTGATCTACACCTACACCTACATCTCCATCTCTTCTGTGTCAGTTTCTCATAGTCCTCAGTTCCCTATTGAAGTTGATAAATTGATGAGGGAGCACTGTTGCAGAGCTTAATGCTGTGAAAAGAGTTGGAGAGTATTACCAGGGTAGGTTTGTCAGAAGGAATCTTCCATGTTCATTACGACCTCATGATGGAAGGTAATTCATTGATTACGTAGCTGAAGAGTGTTGAACCTCAGACACAGACCTGAGAAATTATTGTAATATCATGGGATGAGATGATAAATCTCCAACAATCATGGCCTCTATTTATTTAATTCTTAGGTTCCAACCCAGCCTAGCAATCATGTCCTTTAGGATGTGGTGAGAGGTGATGCTACAAAGCCCAACCAATCATCAATGAGTATTGAACCTGCCCATCAACGCTCTTCAACTCAATCCTGTGGAATTCGGTGTTGCTAGCAGTTCCAATTTAAAATGGAGGTTATTAGGCACTGCAGATCAAATGGCTGTAAGGGCCTATTCTGTGCTGCATCTCAATAACTAGCTAACTAAATCAATAAATATTACTTCAGTCTTACAGTGATATGGCTGGCTATTAACTGGAATAGCCTATTCAGTGGTCACTCAGATACCTGATGAAGCAGAATTGTGGTTTTCAGTTTGGATGTTTCAGTGCTCTGCAGCCTCCGAGGGGCAGCGTGAGTGAACCTCATGGTGAGAAGGCTGCGACCCGATGCTTGACTCCATTTTGCTGATTAAAGCTTACATTGTTAAAGTGATGAGGGAGATTGAATCTCCAGCTGCTGACCTCTTTCATTGCTGTAGGATTGCTCTGCTGCTGGAGAGGGAGAATGTTGCCCAGGTTTTCTGTGTTTTGGATGAGGATATGGACTATAGACTTTTTCAGTCTTATGGTTTTTTTGTATTCTATGTTTCTCGGCTGATCTTTCTAGTTTTTTTTAAGTATGAGGAAGGAGATTTGGGGGTCTATCTACCTGTTCCATGTTTGTTTGTTTGTTTTGTGCAGGGAGGGGTATTTGGGGGTTGATGATTGTGTTGCCATTCTTTTCTTTCTTGGTTTCCTGGGTACGAGGAGAAGAAGGATTTCAGAATTGCATATTTTGATAATAAATGAACCCTTGAGCCCCTGGGTTATTAGTTCTGCGATTTAACTACCACTGTTTGTTTGACCAAGTTGTCTGTCATCTGCCCAAGCATCTCCTTATGCAATAACATGTAACATTTTATTTGACAACGCTCATGGTCAGCACCTTGGAAAGCTTAAAGGTATGTTCTAAAGCTAAGATATTGTTATTAACAACACTCTGGTAAATGGATCAATTCAGCATGTAGTCAGGCTTCATAACCAGATGCACTATGTCTGTAACTTTGTTTGAGGAAACAGAGAAAATTACAGGGCTCTCTATGTGACTCCCCTCCACATGGATCTCCCTCCTGGCACTTACCCCTGGCAAGTGCTACACCTGCCCCATGCCTCCTCCCTCACCACTATTCAGTGTCCCAAACTGTCTTTCTGTGTAAGGCAACACCACCTGTAAATCTGTTGGAGTCATCTATTGTGTCTACACTCCCAGTGTGGCCTTATCTATATTGATAAGACTTCCATTTTGTCGAGCATCTTCACTCTTTTCACTGCAAAATGCAGACTCTCCTGGTGGCTACCCTTTTAAATCTAACTTCCCGTTCCCAATCTGACCTTGTTCGTGGCATCTCTATTGCCATGATGAGGCCAAAGTTCAGTTGGAGGAGCAACATCTCATGTTCTGCCTGGTTAACTCTGACCCAATGGCAAGAATATCAATTTCTCTAACTTAGCCATATTTCTCACCCCTCACTTCTTTCTTTTTCCATTACCCATTCTGGTTCCCTCTTACCTCTTACTCCTTCTCTTCTCACCTGCCCATCACTTCTCTTTGGTTCCCCTCTTCCTTTCCTTTCTCCCTTGGTACACTGACCTCTCCTATTAGATTTCTTCTCCTTCTTCAGCCTTTTACCTCATCCACCCATCACCTCCCAGCTTCTTACCTCATTCCCCTCTCTCTCAACCATCCACCTTCCCCTCGCCTGGTTTCACCTATCACTTGCTAGCCTGTATCCTTTTCCCTCCCCCACCTTCTTATTATGGCTTCTGGCCCTTCCTTTCCAGTCCTGATGCTCCAAAGTATTGACTGTTTATTTGACTCTATAGATGCTGCCTGGCTTTCTGAATTCCTTAAGTATTTTGTACGTGTTGAGAAAATGAATCAAGTTTGCCATTGCAAACCCCAGGGTAACAGAATTCCATCAGCGTAGTCCCTACACCCTCTGTTGGTTGAAGTATTGTGTTCTATATTGGTCACCCTGTAAAAGGAAAGATGTCTTTAAGCCGTAGCATGCAGAAAAGGTATGTGAGGATGTTGCCAGGACTCAAGGTACTGGGTTATGGTGAGAGGTTGGGCAAGTGAGGACTTCATTCTTAGGAACATAGTAGAGTGAGGAGTGATCCTGTAGAGGTGTAAAACACTACGAGGGTGTAGATGGAGTGAATGCCTGAGCTGAGGAAACAAGAACTAGGGGGCATACCGTAGATTTAAAGTGGAGGGGGCAGTAGGTTTAATAGGAACCTGCGAGGGACAGTTGTCTCATACATGAAGAATGAGCTGGCAGGAAAGGTGGTTGAGGAAGGTACAATAACAGCGTTTAACTGACGTTCCCACAGGGACATGGGTAGGAAAGGCTCGGAGGGATTTGGATCAGATTTTGTGATTAGTTTAGGTGGGCATCTTGGTTGGTATGGATGAGTTAGGCTAAAGGGCCTATTTCAGTCATTATGAGAAACAGAATCCGAATGCACATGCAAAAGAGGTGAGAGAAGAGATCAGGTAGATATTCGGAAGCAATCAAGAATTATCTCTCGTGCTTTGTGATTGTTGATTCCTAAAATCAAATCGGTGAACAGAACAAATAGCGACATGAGAGACAGGGGCAAGACTGGCTCCAACAATCTCATCAAAAACAACTTATAGTTTCAAAGAGGCTGCTTACGTCTCATGTCAGGACATGAAGAGGATGAGCTGTTTGTCATCAACCCATGTTATCTGTCCAGCTTTACTACTCCTTGAAGCTGGACTGGATAATATTCTGAACAGACAGTGTAATCTTAGCCTTTCTTCCCAATCCATTGGTATGCTGAGTAAGTGAAATAGGCTAGTTCATGTGTATAAACACAAGAGATTCTGCCGATGCTGGTTGTGCAGAGCAATACACACGAAGCGCTGGCAACCCCTGTGCTAGAGGGGCTCAGCATGTCAGGCAGATCTGTGGAAATGAATAAGTAGTCAAAGTTTTTGGCTGAGACCCTCAGCAGGACTGTAAAGGAAGGGGGAAGACATCAGAATTAAAAGGTGGGGAAGGGGAAGGAGGACTGACGAGAAGGTGATAGGTGAAGCCAGGTGGGTGAGAAAAGTAAAGAAATGGAGCAGAAGGAATCCAAAAAGGGAGGAGAGTAGGGGACAGGATAGAAAGAGGGGCCCCAGAAAGAGGTAATAGGCAGATGAATGTATAGAGGGCATGTCTGCAGGGCCTGTATTCTGCTCGGGGTGTCACCTGTGGGACTTCCAGCCTCCCAGAATGCCACATCTGCACCAGGTGCATGGAGATGCAGTTCATTAGAGACCGTGTTAGGGAACTGGAGCTGCAGCTTGACGACCTTCAGCTTGTTAGGGAAAGGAAAACAACGATAGACAGGAGCTACAGGGAAGTAGTCACCGAAGACTACAGGACACATAAATACGTGACTATCAAGGAAGGAAAAACATCAGATAGTGGAGAGTGCCCCTTTGGCCATTCCCCTAAATAATAAGGACTCCATTTTGAGTGTTGTGGGGGAGGACGACCTTCCTGGGGAAGCAACAGCAGCTGTGCCTCTGGCACTGAGTCTGGCCCTAGTAGAGAAATGAAGAGCAGTAATAGGGGACAGACGGGTGATTCATGAAAGAAACACAGATGGCAGTTTGCCTCTCAGGTGTCAGGGTCTGCAATGTCTCTGAACATGTCCACAATAGCCTGAAAAGGGAGGGTGAGCAGCCAGAAGTCATGGTACATATTGGTACCAACAACAGAGGTAGAAAAAGGGAGGAGATCCTAAAAAACAGAAAATAGACAGTTAAGAAGGAAGATGAGAAGCAGGACCTTAAGGGTGGTAATCTCAGGATTGTTGCCTGTGCCACGTGACAGTGAGAACAGGGATAGAATCAGGTGGAGGATAAATGTGTGGCTGAAGGATTGGAGAAGGAAGGCAGGGATTCAGATTTCTGGATCATTGGGACCTCTTCTGGGCAGGTGTAACCTGTACAAAAGGGATGGGTTGCACTTGAATCCAAGTGGGACCAATATCCTGGCAGATAGGTTTGCTAGAGCTGATGGGAGTGGTTTAAACTAATATGGCAGAGGGTTGGGAACCAGTTTGATAGAGCTGAGGATGAGTAGCAGGTTTACAAGTAGATGATGTGATACGTAAGGAAGGACAAGCCAGAGATTGGGTACAAATGCAGAGAGAGTAAAGAGTTAATTTGTACCACAGAGGCAAAATTCAAAAGGATGCAGAACTGAAGGTGTTGTATTCAAATTCACGTAGTATTCAGGATAAGGTGGATGAACTCGTGGTGCAATTAGAGTTAGGTTGGTTTGACATTGTGGACATCACTGAGTCACGTCTGAAAGCATAGTTGGGAACTTAACATCAAAGTATATACTTTGTATGGAAAGGACAGGCAGGAAGGCAGAGGTGAGAGAAGGAATTACGTTTTTAGAAAGGTGACAGAGAGTCAGAGATTGTTGAATCTTTGTGGGTGGAGTTAAGAAACTGCAAAGCTAAAAATACCATCATGGGAATCATATATAGGCCTCCAAGTAGATTTCTAATGCTATTCCGGAGGGTTTAACCTAGATTTGCAGGGGGTTGGGAACTGAAGTGAAGGGGCAGAGGATGGGGTGGTTGGTGCACAAGTAGAGTTAGCTTGCAGGGAGTTTGTGAGGAAGGATAGAACAAAGATGCACTCATCCTGATGGTTTGAGTTGAGTCTATTTTAATACAAGGAATGTCATAAACATGGTGGATGAACTTAGAGCGTGGATCAATACATGGAACTATGACATTGCGGCCATTATAGAGACTTGGATGTCTCAGGGGCAGGAATAGCTGCTGAGTGTGCCAGGCTTTAGGTGCTTTGAAAAGGACAGGGAAGGAAGCAAAAGAGGTGGGGCGTGGCATTGCTAATCAGAGATAGTGTCACGGCTGCAGAAAAGGTGAAAGTCATAGTGGGATTATCAACTGAGTCTCTGTGGGTGGAAGTCAGAAACAGGAAGAGGGCAATAACTCTACTGGGTGTTTTTTTACAGACCTCCCTCTCAATAGTAACAGGGACATCAAGGAGAAGATAGAGGGGCAGATTCTGGAACAGTGCAACAATAGTAGGGCTGTTGTGATAGGAAATTTTAACTTTCCCAATATTGACTGGCTTCTCCTTGGAGCAAAGGGTTTAGATGGGGTGGAATTTGTTAGGTGTTTTCAGGAAGATTTGTTCAGAACTTGAGGGAACAACCTTAAACCTGAGGGGAGACCCTTCAAAAAGAGGTAAGGAGGAATTTTTAGTGTATCTGTGGAATGCTCTGCTACAGACAGCTGTGGAGGCCAAGACCGTGGGTACATTTAAAGCAAAAATTTATCATTTCCTGATTGGTCAGGGCATCAAACATTATGGTGAAAAGGCAGGTGTATGGGGTTGAGTGGGATCTGGGATCAGCCATGATGGAATGGCAGAGCAGACTTGATGGGCTGAATGGCCTAATTCTGCTCCCATGTCTAACGGTCTTATGGTCTTTTGAGAAGAAGAGGTAACAGGCCGGGGGGGGGGGGGAATGGAAGAAGAAGGAAGAGGAATTCCTTGCTCCCCATACCCACACCTCACCTCCCACTGGGAGTTAATACTGAAGTGAAACTTCCAAATAAAATTGTTGATTAATGTCACATGTATGAGGTATCTTGCATACTCTTCATACAAGTAATTGATTACAACAGAGCATTGATGCAAACAAGGTGAGAGTGCAGAATAAAGTTACAGGAAAGTGCAGTACGGACATGCAATAAGATGCAAAACTATAAAGATTGTGAGGTTCAGAGTCCATCATACTTGTATGCTTTCATGTTTCATTGTTTTACAACATTGAATCAGAATGGATTTAATTTGGCATTTTTGATATTGATCAACAGAAAAAGATTCTTTTGTGTCAAAGTGAAAACAGATCTCTACAAAGTGATCTAAATTAATTACAAATATATAAAACACAAAATAATTGACTGCATATGTATTCACCCACTTTAATATGACAAACCAAATCATCACTGGTGCAGCCAATTGGCTTTAGAAGTCAAAAATTAGTTAAATGGAGATTTGCTTTTGGAGACTTGTGTGGAGTCAAGGTGCTTCAATTGATAGTAGTAAAAATATACATAAATCTGGAAGTTCCAACTGCTGGTGAGTTAGCATCCTGGCCAAAACTACACCATGAAGACAAAAGAACACTCCAAGCAAGTCAACAAAAAGGTTATTAAAAAGCATTCTGGGTTTAGGTCTCAGTAGAGTTGTAGGACTGTTATGTTGAACAACTCAGGCCACTGAGCCTCTGTGTCCTGATAGTCCTGTAAATGAAAATGTCTCAAGTGCCTGTCCACTTCCCCTTTAAACCATCAACCTTCGGTTTTTAATGTATATTGCAATCAATAATCAGTCTGAAGTTAAAAGGACAGATATGCAAACAAACAGTGCTGTCTACATCAAACCAAGCAACTGCAGCTAAGATGTTTGTATCATTGAGATAGAGATCAAGGAAGGTTCTAGACCAGATTTATTTTTGTCACTTAGCACATCAAACTTGATCACACGTCGCTGTTTTTCAACATTTGAGTATATTTGTGTTCTCAGAGTCAGCCTTCACAGCTTTAAGCTTGGTGCCTGGGAATTCTGTTCCAGAAGCTTGTAGACAATCTGTGTGAATTACTTTGTCCCAGCAAATGTATCTAAAAAGTAATGTAGAAGGTATTGAAGATTGTTAGGAATGAGATAGAGAAATATAGAAAGATGGATGACAGAAAGAACTCAATTTCATTCCTCAACTTTCAGTTTTTGCAATGAATAGCTGGTTCATCTGTAACTTTTGATATATTCCTTTAGTTCATAAAGATTGTACCTGTGTATGGAAATCCTTAGCAACACATGGAAAGTGCTGGAGGACCTCAGTGGGTCAGGCAGCATCTAGGTGTTGTTTTGGGCTGAGGCCCTTCTTCAGAACTGAAAAGGCAGGGGGAAAACGATAGAATGCGGGGGGAGGGGAAAGAGGATAACTAAAAGGTGGTAGGTGAAGCCACGTGTGTGGGAAAGGTAAAGGTAAATCTGATAGGAAAGGAGAGTGGACCACGGGAGCAAGTGAAGGAGGGAGGGACCTTTGGAAATCCTATTGTAGTTTATTAATATTTTGAAATTCAGAAATGTTTAATAAATCAGAAATCATCTGTGAATTCTACTTTTGAGTTAAGAATGATCTGTCAAAAATTAAACATGTATCATTGAAAATAAAATAAATTGTGTTTAACCTACATTGTTAGCTGGAAGTATGATAGAAAGAGGGGACTACCTCTCATATGCTGGGCATTGGAAGCTGAATTCTATAGTAGACACAAGTAATCTTGTCTTTGAGGAGTAGGTTGATATTCTCCCCATAGTGATGTACTCATAGATATCGATATTAGATAGGCCTTTTGAGTGTAAGGCTTTGTGGATAGTGAACACAATATCATCACACTGCAAACACTAATCTCTTCCCCTCCTTCCCCTCCTGTGTATTTCTCACAGTTCATCTTAAATTCAGCATCCTTTTGTCCTTGAATCATTTGCTTACAGGAAACGCTCCAGATTGCAGTATCTGCGGTCTCCACAGCTTTTATTTACTTTCTGCAGACCCCTCATAATCTTATATCCCCCTGCCAAATCTGGACTCAACCTTGGTCATGAGACAGGTTACCATACACACAGCTCACCATTATTCCAAAAGAAACCATGAGAAATTGGAATCAGGAAGTATGTAGGAATTGCAGTTAAGGGGAAATATAGAGATCAGGAAATTGAGCTTCATAATTACAACAGCAGCTGTATGCTGGAGTTGGAGAGGATCAGCAGTGGAAACAATCAGGATAATCCTAGTCTGAGCCCCAATGGATAACAATCAACTCAAATGCCTGGACAAAAGGCTGTTCATGTTCCTTGCAGCACTGCTATCTCACCAATCAGTACAGCGCTTTTAGTCTGAACTTTGCCTGAACTTGCCGACCAACTCTTTAGAAAATTAGATTGAAGGTATTATCTTCTCTCCACTCATACCTGGCAGCTGGTTATCCAACAGTGATCAAGCAATATGAGTCAAAGGGACAGTGGTGTCAATTAATTCCACATTTAGCAGGAAATATCTTGTGTTGCAAAAGTTTAGCAGAAAGGATCCTTTCAGTACAGCTTTGAAATAACAACACAGGGATACTCCATGATAGTTGACACTGGTATATTTGCTGAGTGGTTTAAAAAAAGAACTTTAAAATCAGCCTGAAACCATGTAAAAAAAACTATTTTGGATGCCATGGTAGCATAACCATTAGCGCAACTCTATCACAGTTCAGGGCCTCGGAGTTTGGAGTTCAGTCCCAGTATCCTCTGTCAGGGATCTGTACATCCTTCACATGGAACGTATGTACTTTCTCTGAGTGTTTCGGTTTCCTCCCACAGTCCAAAGATG
This sequence comes from Hypanus sabinus, assembly GCF_030144855.1. Lineage (NCBI taxonomy): Eukaryota > Metazoa > Chordata > Chondrichthyes > Myliobatiformes > Dasyatidae > Hypanus > Hypanus sabinus. The sequence goes on along the minus strand of NC_082724.1, from coordinate 79,578,236 downwards.
AGCCGGTTAATTGGTCATTATAAATTGTCCTGTGATTAGGTTAGGTTTCAGTCAGGGGTTATCGGGGGTTGCTAGGCAACACTGCTTGAAGGCTTGGAACAGCCAATACCATGCTGCATTTCTAAATAAATAAATATGAAAAATAAATAGATCTGGAATGAAAAATGCACTGATGTTAAATTTTGGCTAGGCAGCACTTGTTGAAATCAGAATCAGAATCAACTTTATGCAGTGAAATGCACGCCCGTACTGTACTACATTTGCGGTGGCAGTTCAGTGCCAGCATGACAAATGACTGTAAGCTGCAATCAAAATAAGTAAGGAATAGTAAGGCCATGTTCGTGGAATGCAGGGGGATCTCATTGAAACCTACCGAATGTTGAAAGCACTGGATGGGGTGGATGTGGAGAGGATGTTTCCTATAGTGGGGGTATCCAGAACTAGAGGACACAGCCTCAGAATTGAGCGGTGACCCTTTAGAACAGAGGTAAGGAGGAATTCTTTTGGCCTGAGCGTACAGTAAATCCGTGGAATGCTCTTCCATAGACTGCAGTGGAGGCCAAGACTGCAGCTATATTTAAAGCAAAATAGGATTGTTTCCTGATCAGTCAGGGCATCAAAGGATATGGCGAGGAAGCAGGTGTAGTGGGTTAAGTGGGAACTAAGATCAGCTATGATGGAATGGTGGCGCAGACTCGAGGGGCTGAATGGCCTAATTCTGCTCCTATGTCTTTGCAGCCCTCTGAATCCTCTTATGGTCCTGTGCAGTGGTTCTGCCATATCAGGTGGTGACACCAACAGTCAGAATGGTACATCTGTAGAAATTTGTTAAAATCTTTCATGACATACTAAAGCTTCTCAAGCTCCTAATGAAATATATCCACTGACGTGCCTTCATTGTGACTGCATCAATATGGTGGAGTCAAGATATACCCTCTGAGATGTTGACTCCAAGAACTTGAAACTTTCCACCACTGACCACTTGTGTTCTCCCTATTTCTCCTTCCTGAAATCTACAATCAATTCCTTGGTCTTGCTGTCATTGAGTACAACGTTGTTGTTGAGACACCACTCAACTGGCCAATCTAGTTTGCTCTTGTACACCTCTTCATTGTCATCTGACAACAGTGAACTTATTGCTGACATTTGAGCTGTGCCTAGCCACGAGTGTAGAGTGAGTAGAGCAGTGGGCAAAGCATGTATCCTGAGGTACACCAGTGTTGACTGTCAACATGAAGGTGATATTATTAACAATCTGTACTGTCCGTGGACTCCTGATGAGGAATTCAAGAATCCACTTGCAGAGGGAGGTAGAGAAACCCAGGTCTAAAATACACACCATAGCACAGTACAGACCATTGGCCCACAAGATTGTGCTGCTCCTTTAACCTACTCTAAGATCAAACTAACCTTTCCCTTCTACAGAGCCTCCATTTTTCTATCATCCATGTGCCTATGTTTTGAAGCATGTTAACTAATACTGAGAGGATGATGATGTTGAATGCTGAGCTGTAATTGATCATTCTGTGCAGTTCTGGTAGGTAGCACTTTGGAAAGGGTGCAAAGAAGTTTACTGGCATGCTGCCAGGGTTAGGAAGTTTGCGTCATAAAGAAAGGATGGATGGGTTGTTTCCTCTGGAGTGTCGGAGGCTGAAGGGAGGCCTGACATTTTTATAATTTGGAGAAGCATAGCTGGAGTAGACAGCCAGAATATTTTCCCCAAATGTCGAATACTAGAGGATATGCATTTAAGGTAAGAGGGGGTAAGCCTAAAGGAGACATGCAGGGTAGTTTTTTCACACAGAGGGTGGTAGGTACCTGGAATGAGCTGTGGGGGCAGTGGTGGAAGCAGATTCAGCAGTGAGAGGAGGCTATTAGATAGGTGCATGGAAATGCGGGAAATGTACCGCGTACAGGCAGGAGTGATTTACTTTAATGCCGTGTCATGTTCCACACAGACATCATGGGCTGAAGGGCTGTGCTGTGCCAATCATTTCTTTTCAACCTTTTCTGCCCTTTGCTTTCAATGTACTGGATGAGGTAAGACAAGGCTAAGGATGAGGTAAGGCTACTGGTAAGACAAGCATTTATTGCACATCCCTAATTCTAATTTTCCTTGATAACTGGGTAGTGGGTCACTTTATTGAAACCCTGCTGCAAGTACTCCCCGCAGTGCTGTTAAGGAGGGGGATGTAAAATTTCCACTCAGTGACAATGAAGTGCTGGCAATGCATTCAGATTATTGTGTGACTTGGAGGGGCACCTGCACTGGTATTCCCAAGGGCCTGATGCCTTTGTTCTTCTTATGGGTCCGGACTGGGGAGGTATTGTGTGAGTGACTGAAGTGTATTTTGTGCATTGCTGGTGGAGAGGATAATTGATCAGGATGGCGAAAGGAATTCCAAATGAAGGGACTCACTTGTAGTAGATGCAGAGTGTTATCGAAGCTGCTCTTTGACCTAATTCTATATACATACCATATCCCACACTCTGCAACCTCTGCTTTTTTAAAGTATTATGGTGAGCATTTGGTCCATGAGGACAGACACAAGAAGCTCGTTTAGCTCAACAGCCGGTTTTGTTGAGATAAGCTAAAAAACAGACAGGGCACTATGACCCGACGAGAGAACTATTCAGTCTCGTACAGATTATCACACACCCTAGTTACAGTCAGGGTGACCCACAAACACACAAGCAATTAATTGTATAACCCAAGCTAAAATGCAGCAATAAATGAACTTGAACATCTCACCATAATCCCACAAAGCATTTTAAAGCAAGAACAATAAATAAGACTGACCACCAGGAATGCAAGGGCAAGCTGTTGAGCTGTGCACACCTCCCACCGCAGAGCACCGCACTGCCCCCAGTAACCCCAGAGTCCACAACGAAGTCCAAGAGTCCCGGTGATGGTTGCTGCTGCTATCTGGGGAGCTGGGAGGTGTCTGATCCTCCCCCCCCCAGGGGACAATGAGGCAGGGCACCCAGAGTCTCATTCCTTCCTTCAGCTTCACTGAGTCAGTGGTGGCCATAGCCGAAAGGGTGCCCTGCAATCCCAGTGTGTCACGACTGCTTTCTGCCACTCAGGTGACCTCACCTGATAGACACCTGGTGCTGTCCTGAATTGCCCATGATACTAGGGGTAGGTGGTGATCGCAGACGCGCTGGTGCTGACTGATTAGAGTATGGTTGAAGTGCTCCCCCAGCCCATCACTTTGTGGAAGAAGAGGGGTGGTCCGCGTTTTGTTGGTTCCTTGTCGCCTCAAAGTTGTGCCCCTGGTCACAGTGGAGTGGCAAAACCGCAGAGCTCCTCCCCAAGTCTCTGGCCCACATGGCAAAGTAACCCATGACCATAAGAATGTAGTGGATGGCAGCCTCAGCTCGCCATGTCCATTCCTACGCGTTCCTTTGGGGGCCCCACCAGGTATTGCTGCATTGGCGTCCTAGGCTGGTGGCCCAGCCCCTTCTGGGATGTGCAAGCACCGCAGCAGTGCACAAACAGCTCCACGTTCTTCCTACTCAGGCTGCTGGCCCCTGCTCAGCCAGCACCTCACCCGCTCACTTGCTCACTGTGCAGCTGCTGGTGGTCAACGGTGGGGAGGTCTACCTTGCAATTGGCCACCACCTCTCGCCCCAGGTTCTGCTGTGTTGTGTTGGATGCTGCAGGATATGCTGAACTGTTGCAGGCCGCTTTCAGACTGGTGGTCCTCTTCCTGGAGCTGCCCTGCCAGAGGACCGTGCTTCAGCGCTGAGTAGAGCCTTGCCCCCAGTGGGACAGCAGGTCCAGGCCAATGATGCAGGACTCCTGGATGCTGGCTGGCCACATGTGTGCTCTGCTGTGTTTTTCCCCACTGCGATATCCAGTCATCTCTTCCCTCTCGTTGTTGGACAATTGCTGGTGACCGTAGCCAGCTGGACCAATGTCGCTGTCCAGCTCGTCCACCTACAAGCCTTACTCATCACTCACCTTGGGAGACAATAGAGGGATTCTGCTGGGTGGCACTGGCCCGGGGCAGTCCTGGGCTATATGGCCTGCCTCTCCACACTGGTAGCAGCGATTTTCCCACAAGGCGTTGCTGAACAATTCTTCGCTCAGTGCTTCCTCCAACGTTCTCTGCCCAAAATGCTGTTCCACACCACTATGACAGTCGTACTGCCCTGCCGGCGTCAGGTCGAGGGTGGTCCACAGGGTATCCCACTTCAGCACCAGGCCAAGATCCACACTGTCTCGGTGGGGCTCCACACAGCAAGTTCAGGCTCCGAGCACCGGCTCTCGGGGATTTTCAGGGTGGACCCTGCGGCGTTAGTTGTTGCGGCTGTTGGTCCTCCTCCTTCTCCAGCGATGTTGGCGGTGCCAGTCACGTTGCCCATCCTCCCATGGCTTCAGTTTCTTGGCTTCCCTGGTACGGGCCATAAGGGAGGTGGCTGATGCACTCCACCGTCTACCCCAGGTGAGGGAGCTTGGGTATGCTTGCCCCATCGGGGTTCCCGGGGAAGGAATGATGCTTGGTTTCCAGGGACCCCCTAGGCCGGTGACCCATCTTCGGTTTTAGGGTATGGAGGCGGCATATCACCCAGTACCTGCACTAATTGCCTGGGTTTAAGATGCTCTATCTGACATCATAACCATCGATTTCTAATCCCACTCCTGCCACCAATGTGGTTTTATTGCAATAAGCACACAAAGAACAGGACGCTATGACTCTGGAAGAGAACAGCTCAGTCTCACAGAGACGGGGGATGTGGTCATCACACACCCCGGTTACAGTCAGGGTGACCCACAAACACACAAGTGAATAACTGTATAAACCAAGCTAAAATGTAATAAATGAACTTGAACATCGCACCATAATCCCACAAGCATTTTAAAACAAGAACAATAAACAGTGCTGGCCATCTGGAATGCTGGGGTGAGCTGTTGATCACCTCCCAGGAGAGCACCACACTACATCAATAAGACTTAAAACTAACCTAGTGGTAGAGATTTCTAAATAATTACTATCCTATACATTTAGAAATGATGAACACAAAAGGTTCTGCAGATGCTGGAAATCCAGAGCTACACACATAAAATTCCGGAGGAACTCTGCAGGTCAGACAGCAGCTATGGTGAGGAATAAGTAGTCCACGTTTCGAGCCGAGGATGTCACGATGAAGGGCCTTGGCTTGAAGCATTGACTGTTTCTTTCCATAGGTGCTGCTTGACCTGCTGGGTTTGATGTCAAAATGTTTCCTGACTTCAGCTGTGAAACGAAATAGAAGAGACTACAGATAACAGAATAGGGAGCAGAAAAATGAATTGCTGGAGGAACAGAGCAGATCAAGCTGATCTATTACACTCATGTGACCCACTATCCTGTCCATGCCAGAGCATCCTCACAGTCATGGTAAGAACATACAGATTCCTTACCAACTGCAGTGGGGATTGAACCTGATTCTCTGACGCTGTAACAGCATTACACTTGCCACACTGCCCCCTCTTAACTACCTCAATCTCAGAAGCCTCATATTTTTTTCATTGCCTTTTTTGGGCTCTTAAAAATTGTGGGTAACATTCACAGAATTTGTATAAGTTGGATAAAAAACAAGAACTTCAACTGCAGGGTTCACATAATAGCATTATTGAGATCCCCTGTGCAATGTAGGGTTGAACTTGACATTGCTGGTTTCATTGTGTGTTCCCACCATGTAGAATAACAGATCTTTACAGCCATATCCTAAGGAGCATAATTATCATAGCCATAGATAGACCAGGGAGTTGATTGTGGACTTCAGGAAGGACTGCCCACTGAGGGATTTGAAGTGGAATGGGGGAGCAGAATTTTAAGTTCCTGAGTGTCACCATCTCTGAGGATCTATCTTGGGCCCAAATTATTAATTCAATTACAAAGAAGGCATGGCAGAGGCTATATTTCTTTGGTTAGAATTGGTGTGCCAACAAAGACACTTGCACATTTTTACAGATATACTATGAAAAGCACCATCTGGTATGAAGGGCCACTGTACAGGGTCTGTAAACTCATCTTGGGAATGAACCTCTCAGGCAGTGGAGACACCTTCAAAAGGTGATGTCTCAAAAAGGAAGCATCCATCATTAAGGACCCCCATCACCTAGGACCTAGCCACTTCTCATAGCTACATCAAGGAGGAGGTACAGGAGCCTGAAGACCCACAGTCAGTCGTTTAGGGACAGCTTCTTCCCTCCTGCCATTGGATTTCTGAGAGGATAGTGAACCCATGGACACTACCTCAGACACGAGGAAATCTGCAGGTGCTGGAAATTCAAGCAACAGACACAAAATGCTGGTGGAACACAGCAGGCCAGGCAGCAGCTATAAGCAGAAGCACTGTCAACGTTTTGGGCCGAGACCCTTCGTCAGGACTTACTGAAAGAAAAGGTAGTATGAGATTTGAAAGTAGGAGGGGGAGGGGGAAATGCAAAATGATAGGAGAAGACAGGAGAAGCTAAGAGCTGGAAAGATGATTGGCGAAAGGGATACAGAGCTGAAGAAGGGAGAGGATCATGGGACGGGAGGCCCAGGGAGAAAGAAAGGGGGAGGGGAGCACCAGAGGGAGATGGAGAACAGGCAAAGAGTGATGGGCAGAGACAGAAAAAAAAGGAGGGGGGTAATAAATAAATCAGGGATGGAGTAAGAAGGGGAGGAAGGGCATTAATGGAAGTTAGAGAAACAGCGATTACATGCATGGATCCGACAGAGGATGAAATAACGGACAGGTCCATTACAAATGACGAAGAAAGTGTCCCGGAGCATGGAAGGGATTGTGATAGAGATGCCAGGTACCTTCTCATAGCGGAGAGTGTCACCCTCAGAGCCCACCAGCATCTTGTGTGTGTTGCTTGAATTTCCAGCATCTGCAGATTTCCTCGTGTTTGCTCTTTAAATTCACTACTGCGAAGCCTCTGCCAGTGATGCCTACACTGAAGAAGTTTAAATCTTCTCTTCAGCAGGAGTTCAGTGAAACCCTCTCTCACTGCTCCCCATCTATAATTTCTTCGGCCCTTCAACTTTTCGATCATATTTTGACTCAGACCCACTATTACAGCCATATATCCTTCCTTGGAATGTGTCTCCACCGCCAACTGACTCCAGTTGGCTTCAGGATCCGTTTTTGAGCTTCTCAATTTGGACCTTCTGAGGATCTCAGGTTCTCACATTTAATTGACTCTGCCTCCTGTTGGTTCTCCCATTGAGCTCTGAGGGCGACACTCTCTGCCATGAGAAGGTACCTGGCGTCCTGCACTACTTTTTTAACTTAATTTTCTTTTTTATATTTCCTTCTTATTCTAATTTACAGTTTTTATCGTTAGCTATTGTACTGTACTGCTGCCGCAAAACAAATTTCACGACATGTGGCAGTGATATTAAATCTGTTTCTGATTCTGACAGTAGAGAGTCAATATCTTTTCCCCAGCGTTGAAGTGTCTAATACTAGAAGACATGCACTTAAGGTGAGAGGGTTAAGTTCAAAAAAGATATACAGGGCAAGATTCCTCCCAGCGAGTGGAGGATGCCTGGAATGCACTGCCAGGTGGGGGGCAGATGCAAATATATTAAAGATATTTAAGGAGATCTTAAATGAGCATGAGTATGGAGAGAATGGAGGAATATGGTCCACACGCAGGCAGAAGGGATTAGGGTAGTTAGCTTAATTAGTTTGGCACAACATCATACAGCAAAGGGCCTGGGCCTGTGCTCGACTGGTTTATGTTCTATGCACATGCACCAACTTCCCTTAATCCACAGCAGGTGATACTTCTTCAAAGAACACCAATAAATTCCTTTTCAAGTCTCATCACTTTTTAAATGAAAGCACCATCAGGTTCAAGAACAATTGTTACTCTTCAATCATCAGGCTCTTGAACCAGAGGGGATAACTTCACTCAATTTCACTCACCTCATCACTGAACTGTCTCACCAACTTATGGACTCACTTTCAAGCACTCTTCAACTCGTGTTCTTGATATTTATTGCTTGTTTATTATTAATATCATTATTTCTTTTTTCTTTTTTCTTTTTATATTTGCACCGTTTGTTTTTATACACATTGATTGTTGTCCACACAGTTGCGTGTACTACTGTATTTCTTGCATTTACTGTGAATGTGCACAAGAAAATGAATCTCTGGGTTGCACATGGTGATATATATGTACTTTGATAATAAAATTATTTTCAACTTTGCATTGCATTTGCTTTGTTTCTCAACCATATGGAACCTTCTATGAGGCTAAGGAATTTTGGAAAATAGAACTGAAATCCATCAGCTATCTCATTAACTATTTCAATTAAGATGCTGGAGAAAGTCCATTAGGTCTGCAGCTCCGATGATTTTCTAACTGCCACCCTGGTCATTGCAGTTTTCCTGAGTTCCACCATCCATTCAATCGGTGCTTCACTGCTTCTTCTCAGGGGTTACTTGAGTCCTTTACAATAAAAACTGAATCAAAATGTCTATTTAGTTCACCTGCCATCTCTTGGTTTTCCATTATTAATATCCCAATCAACTTGTGTAGAAACAATGCTCACTTTTCTCATTTTAAATATCTATATAAACTCCATTTTTATATTTCTGGCTAACATTATCTGCTCACACAAATGTTTCCTTCCAATTAATCCTTTATCCATTCTTTACTGTTTATTATAAACTCTGCTAATCCTTTACTCCCCATCTTTGTCAAACTACGTTCTTCTTTAGGTTTGATAGCCCTTCAGTTAATCACAGACGGTTGACCCTCCCCTTGGAATTTATCTTCAAGGTTAATTTTAATTAAATTGTCATGTCAACCATATACAGGTATACTGCCAAGCCAAACAACATTCCCCCAGACCGAGGTGCACATACAGTACATATAACTCACACACATGACACATGCAGTTTAGGAGACGACGGCACCTAACGGCCACTCCTTTGCTTGCATCTTCGGAAACAGCTCTCTTTCTATCTTTAGTATCTCTGTTTTCCCCTTTCAGGATTCTTGTGGAGACCCTGACCTGGAGTTGCAGTTCTTTGGGGGAATGGGACCCGCTCTCGTGGTCTCATGACTGGCCGCTATAGACTAGCGCACCTTCAGGGCTTGGGGATTTCGTGGTCCTGGAGGCGGGCGGACTCGAGGTCGGTGCTGCCGTCTGGTGTGTCAAGCTGGCCACTAACTGTGTGTCTAGAGATCTGAGTTTTTTGGGCACACAGCTTGGAAAAAGAGACGCAGCAGGCTTCTAACATTGTAAATCAACAAGTTGTTTGTTATGTCTCCCCTCTCACTGTGAAATGGGGGTTACCTCTTTTTCCCTTATTAAGAAGGGAGAGAGAGAGCCTGTGGTATGTCGAATACCGGGTGAACGAGTGGGTACTGCATGTCTGTGTCTTTATTGATGCTCTGGTACCCACTGAATGGGGAGCACCGATGCTCTTTTTGCTCATACACATGGGAGGGGGAGACGGGGGCTTTGGGGTTCTAACATTTAACTGTCATTCATTGTTTGGGGCACTCCCTCGATTTTTGTGGATGGTTGCGAAGAAAAAGTATTTTAGGATGTAGATTTTAGGATGTAAATGTATATACATTTCTCTGATGTTAAATGTACCTTTGAAAGCTTTGAAACATAAAGTAATATTACCACAAATAAATGAATGAATAATAAGGTGCATTTATGATACATTAAAAAGTAAGTAGGTACTAGGGCTTCATATGCGGTGGCAGAGATTTCAGTAGCGTCACAGCCATGGGAGAGGAAACTTCTTCCCACCCTAACAGTTCTGTCCTAATGCCATGGTACCTCCTGCCTGATGGTGGTGGGGGGGGGGGGGTGGTCAAAGCGATTGTGGGATGGATGGGAGGGTCACTGACAATACTAAGGGCTGATAGACATGCATCTTTTCTGTACATTCCAAAAGATTCCCTTTAATAGTTGCCATTGCATCTTGACTGACTGATCCCCTAATCTAATTTGCCAATACACTTTGGCTAGATCTGCTCTAGTGACCTTATAATTGCTCTCATTTAAGTTTAAAATAATAGCTTTGTACTAATCTTCTCTCCTTGAAACAGTTTAAGATTCAATCTGCCTGTTCCACTGGGCTGAAGAAAAGACAGATAGTCTTCTCCCTTTCAGTGTGGACTCCAGGTGATGTACAATCATGGCTTCTGTGATTGTTTTATTTGGGAAGCAAGCTTCAGTTTTCTGAACACCTACAATATATTCCTTCCAAGCTTCCTGAGCTCTCTGTTTCAGGTGTATTAATGCTAGTTCAGATGCATTCTACAGCTCTGTCTCCAAGTAGTCCAGTCACCCAACTTATAAAGACCAACACTATTAGCCTACACTGTTTTCTTGTACCTGTACATGACAAAGATCTGTATTGAAGAAAGCCAATTCTCTGAATCCTGAGATTCAGATTCATTTATCAATCACATGTACATTGAAACATACAGTGAAATGTACCATTAATGTTTACAATCAACACATGAGAATGAGAATGAGAATGAGCTGGGGGCAACAGACAAGAGTTGGCACATAGTAAGCTCCCTAATTTCATAGAAACATAGAAAACCCACAGCACAATACAGGCTCTTTGGCCCACAAAGTTGTGCCGAACATGTCCCTACCTTAGAAATTACTAGGCTTACCTATAGCCCTCTATCTTTCTAAGCTCCATGGTATCTATCTAAAAGTCTCTTAAAAGACCCTATCGTATCTGCCTCCACCACCATTGCTGGCAGCCCATTTCACACACTCACCACTTTCTGAGTAAAAAACTTACCCCTGACATCTCCTCTGTACCTTCTCCCCAGCACCTTAAACCTGTGTCCTCTTGTGGCAACCATTTCAGCCCTGGGAAAAAGCCTCTGACTATCCACATGATCAATGCCTCTCATCATCTTGTACACCTCTATCAGGTCACCTCTTATCCTCTGTTGCTCCAAGGAGAAAAGGCTGAGTTCACTCAACCTATTGTTGTAAGACATGCTCCCCAATCCAGGCAACATCCTTGTAAATCTCCTCTGCACCCTTTCTGTGGCTTCCACATCCTTCCTGTAGTGAGGCGACCAGAACTGAGCACAGTACTCCAAGTGGGGTCTGACCAGAGTCCTATATAGCTGCAACATTACCTCTCAGCTCCTAAACTCAATTCCATGATTGATGAAGGCCAATACACCGTACGCCTTCTTAACCACAGAGTCAATCTGCTCAGCAGCTTTGAATGTCCTATGGACTCAGACCCCAAGATCACTCTGATCCTCCACACTGCCAAGTCTTACCATTAATACTATATTCTGCCATCATATTTGACCTAGCAAAATGAACCACCTCACACTTATCTGGGTTGAACTCCATCTGCCTTTTCTCAGCCCAGTTTTGCATCCTATCAATGTCCCGTTGTAACCTCTGATAGCCTTCCACACTATCCACAACACCTCCAACCTTTGTGTCATCAGCAAACTTACTAACTTATCCCTCCACTTCCTCATCCAGGTCATATATAAAAATCATGAAGAGGAAGGGTCCCAGAACGGATCCCTGAGGTACTCCACTGGCAACCAACCTCCATGTAGAATGTGGCCCATCTACAACCACTCGTTGCCTTCAGTGAACAAGTCAGTTCATCAGAAGAACACAACACAAGCAACAACAGCAACAGCAAAACAAGTCCTTTCCTCATCCTCCCACCTACCCACTTCACATACTCAGACAGGCCTCTAACCCCCAGACAGGGCAATTCCAGATCTACAACCAGAAGTCCAGTCTCCAAACTTTCAGACCCACAAATATCAGGCCTCGGCCTCTGGACATGCTGACCCAGGAGCTTTGATTTTTGGGCTTTAACCTCCGGACTCACCAACTATCAACCTCATGCTCAGCTTCTCACCATCTACATAGTTCTCTCCTTTTTTGCCAATTTCCTCAATTAAAATATTTTTGTTATTTGAATCCACCCATCTACATTACTTTAGTCTGTTTTTGTATCATTAACAAAAGTTCACATATAGATTGGTATCCTGAAATCTACGACATTAATAAATGTAATACTCATTACATTAACCACGTCTTGCTAGTTCAGTGCTTGTCTGTTATCCCGATCTCAGCCGTATGCTGCTCAGACAGATTCCCAGTACAATCAAAGTTTGGCCTTTCATTTCATGAGCATTTTTAACAGTTTCTTACAGGAGAATTTATGAAATAATTTCTGGAATTCCACATCAATAAAATCCCCATCCACTACTTTAGTCAGCCCAACAAAATATTTGATCATCTATTTCAAGTTACCATCTAAATATCCACACGGGTTCTTTCTGATCTGAAAAAAAGTTAATGTGTTCAGATCCCATACAGTTAAATGTAGATTGTACTTTCCAGGAAACAGATGTTAGGCTGCCTAGTTACTTTTTATTTCATCTTTGTTAAATAATGGAAGGGCAGGTGTATATTCCTCTGTAAATAAGTAATTCTTGTAATGTGAGAGTTTCAGAAAATTAGAAGTAGTGTGTCTATAATGTCATAAACATGAGAAAGTCTGCAGATGCTGGAAATCCAATGCAACACACACACAAAATGCTAGAGAAACTCAGCAGGTCAGGTAGAGTCTTTGGAAATGAACCTGCTGAGTTCCTCCAGCATTTTGTGCATGTGTATTGCAGGCACAATGTTCTCACTTTGAGGATACCAGGTCGAGACTTGCCACTCATTGGTACCACTCATACTTGGACTATGTTAATTTTGTTATGTCCTTGTCCCTAATTTAATTTCTTATTAAAATTCTAAAATACCACCATCAATCTTTTACTTATTCTTTCATTAGATGTGATTGTCTCTGGCAATCCCAGCACTTTATTTTCCATGCTTATTTGGCTCTCAACTGAGAAATGACAAATTGGAGTCATACACATTGGTAGGTATAGTCACAATTCAAAACACACACAAGGTGCTGGAGGAACTCTGCAGTGCAGGCGGCATCTGCAGAGAGGTTTAGGGCTGCGACTGTTTCTCGGGACAAGGAGGAAGAAGCGCAGGCAGCATCTGCAGAGAGGTTTAGGGCTGCGACTGTTTCTCGGAACAAGGAGGAAGAAGCGCAGGCAGCATCTGCAGAGAGGTTTAGGGCTGCGACTGTTTCTCGGGACGGAGGAAGAAGCGCAGGCAGCATCTGCAGAGATATTTAGGGCTGCGACTGTTTCTCGGGACAAGGAGGAAGAAGCGCAGGCGGCATCTGCAGAGAGGTTTAGGGCTGCGACTGTTTCTCGGGACAAGGAGGAAGAAGCGCAGGCAGCATCTGCAGAGAGGTTTAGGGCTGCGACTGTTTCTCGGGACAGGGAGGAAGAAGCGCAGGCAGCATCTGCAGAGAGGTTTAGGGCTGCGACTGTTTCACGGGACAAGGAGGAAAGGAGGAAGAAGCACAGGCAGCATCTGCAGAGAGGTTTAGGGCTGTGACTGTTTCTCGGGACAAGGAGGAAAGGAGGAAGAAGCGCAGGTGGCATCTGCAGAGAGGTTTAGGGCTGCGACTGTTTCTCGGGACAAGGAGGAAGAAGCGCAGGCAGCATCTGCAGAGAGGTTTAGGGCTGCGACTGTTTCTCGGGACAAGGAGGAAGAAGCGCAGGCAGCATCTGCAGAGAGGTTTAGGGCTGCGACTGTTTCTCGGGACAAGGAGGAAGAAGCGCAGGCAGCATCTGCAGAGAGGTTTAGGGCTGCGACTGTTTCTCGGGGCAGGGAGGAAGAAGCGCAGGCAGCATCTGCAGAGAGGTTTAGGGCTGCGACTGTTTCTCGGGACAGGGAGGAAGAAGCGCAGGCAGCATCTGCAGAGAGGTTTAGGGCTGCGACTGTTTCTCGGGACAAGGAGGAAGAAGCGCAGGTGGCATCTGCAGAGAGGTTTAGGGCTGCGACTGTTTCTCGGAACAAGGAGGAAGAAGTGCAGGCAGCATCTGCAGAGAGGTTTAGGGCTGCGACTGTTTCTCGGGACAGGGAGGAAGAAGCGCAGGCAGCATCTGCAGAGAGGTTTAGGGCTGCGACTGTTTCTCGGGACAGGGAGGAAGAAGCGCATGCAGCATCTGCAGAGAGGTTTAGGGCTGCAACTGTTTCTCGGGACAGGGAGGAAAGGAGGAAGAAGCGCAGGCAGCATCTGCAGAGAGGTTTAGGGCTGCGACTGTTTCTAGGGACAGGGAGGAAGAAGCGCAGGCAGCATCTGCAGAGAGGTTTAGGGCTGCGACTGTTTCTCGGGACAGGGAGGAAGAAGCGCAGGCAGCATCTGCAGAGAGGTTTCGGGCTGCGACTGTTTCTCGGAACAAGGAGGAAGAAGCGCAGGCGGCATCTGCAGAGAGGTTTAGGGCTGCGACTGTTTCTCGGGACAGGGAGGAAGAAGCGCAGGCAGCATCTGCAGAGAGGTTTAGGGTTGCGACTGTTTCTCGGGACAAGGAGGAAGAAGCACAGGCAGCATCTGCAGAGAGGTTTAGGGCTGCGACTGTTTCTCGGGACAAGGAGGAAGAAGCACAGGCAGCATCTGCAGAGAGGTTTAGGGCTGCGACTGTTTCTCGGAACAAGGAGGAAGAAGCGCAGGCAGCATCTGCAGAGAGGTTTAGGGCTGCGACTGTTTCTCGGGACAGGGAGGAAGAAGCGCAGGCAGCATCTGCAGAGAGGTTTAGGGCTGCGACTGTTTCTCGGGACAGGGAGGAAGAAGCGCAGGCAGCATCTGCAGAGAGGTTTAGGGCTGCGACTGTTTCTCGGGACAGGGAGGAAGAAGCGCAGGCAGCATCTGCAGAGAGGTTTAGGGCTGCGACTGTTTCTCGGAACAAGGAGGAAGAAGCGCAGGCAGCACCTGCAGAGAGGTTTAGGGCTGTGACTGTTTCTCGGGACTGGGAGGAAGAAGCGCAGGCAGCATCTGCAGAGAGGTTTAGGGCTGCGACTGTTTCTCGGAACAAGGAGGAAGAAGCGCAGGCGGCATCTGCAGAGAGGTTCAGGGCTGCGACTGTTTCTCGGGACAGGGAGGAAGAAGCGCAGGCAGCATCTGCAGAGAGGTTTAGGGCTGCGACTGTTTCTCGGGACAAGGAGGAAGAAGCGCAGGTGGCATCTGCAGAGAGGTTTAGGGCTGCGACTGTTTCTCGGAACAAGGAGGAAGAAGTGCAGGCAGCATCTGCAGAGAGGTTTAGGGCTGCGACTGTTTCTCGGGACAGGGAGGAAGAAGCGCAGGCAGCATCTGCAGAGAGGTTTAGGGCTGCGACTGTTTCTCGGGACAGGGAGGAAGAAGCGCATGCAGCATCTGCAGAGAGGTTTAGGGCTGCGACTGTTTCTCGGGACAGGGAGGAAAGGAGGAAGAAGCGCAGGCAGCATCTGCAGAGAGGTTTAGGGCTGCGACTGTTTCTAGGGACAGGGAGGAAGAAGCGCAGGCAGCATCTGCAGAGAGGTTTAGGGTTGCGACTGTTTCTCGGGACAAGGAGGAAGAAGCACAGGCAGCATCTGCAGAGAGGTTTAGGGCTGCGACTGTTTCTCGGGATAAGGAGGAAGAAGCACAGGCAGCATCTGCAGAGAGGTTTAGGGCTGCGACTGTTTCTCGGGACAGGGAGGAAGAAGCGCATGCAGCATCTGCAGAGAGGTTTAGGGCTGCGACTGTTTCTCGGGACAGGGAGGAAAGGAGGAAGAAGCGCAGGCAGCATCTGCAGAGAGGTTTAGGGCTGCGACTGTTTCTAGGGACAGGGAGGAAGAAGCGCAGGCAGCATCTGCAGAGAGGTTTAGGGCTGCGACTGTTTCTCGGGACAGGGAGGAAGAACCGCAGGCAGCATCTGCAGAGAGGTTTCGGGCTGCGACTGTTTCTCGGAACAAGGAGGAAGAAGCGCAGGCGGCATCTGCAGAGAGGTTTAGGGCTGCGACTGTTTCTCGGGACAGGGAGGAAGAAGCGCAGGCAGCATCTGCAGAGAGGTTTAGGGTTGCGACTGTTTCTCGGGACAAGGAGGAAGAAGCACAGGCAGCATCTGCAGAGAGGTTTAGGGCTGCGACTGTTTCTCGGGACAAGGAGGAAGAAGCACAGGCAGCATCTGCAGAGAGGTTTAGGGCTGCGACTGTTTCTCGGAACATGGAGGAAGAAGCGCAGGCAGCATCTGCAGAGAGGTTTAGGGCTGCGACTGTTTCTCGGGACAGGGAGGAAGAAGCGCAGGCAGCATCTGCAGAGAGGTTTAGGGCTGCGACTGTTTCTCGGAACAAGGAGGAAGAAGCGCAGGCGGCATCTGCAGAGAGGTTCAGGGCTGCGACTGTTTCTCGGGACAGGGAGGAAGAAGCGCAGGCAGCATCTGCAGAGAGGTTTAGGGCTGCGACTGTTTCTCGGGACAAGGAGGAAGAAGCGCAGGTGGCATCTGCAGAGAGGTTTAGGGCTGCGACTGTTTCTCGGAACAAGGAGGAAGAAGTGCAGGCAGCATCTGCAGAGAGGTTTAGGGCTGCGACTGTTTCTCGGGACAGGGAGGAAGAAGCGCAGGCAGCATCTGCAGAGAGGTTTAGGGCTGCGACTGTTTCTCGGGACAGGGAGGAAGAAGCGCATGCAGCATCTGCAGAGAGGTTTAGGGCTGCGACTGTTTCTCGGGACAGGGAGGAAAGGAGGAAGAAGCGCAGGCAGCATCTGCAGAGAGGTTTAGGGCTGCGACTGTTTCTAGGGACAGGGAGGAAGAAGCGCAGGCAGCATCTGCAGAGAGGTTTAGGGTTGCGACTGTTTCTCGGGACAAGGAGGAAGAAGCACAGGAAGCATCTGCAGAGAGGTTTAGGGCTGCGACTGTTTCTCGGGATAAGGAGGAAGAAGCACAGGCAGCATCTGCAGAGAGGTTTAGGGCTGCGACTGTTTCTCGGAACAAGGAGGAAGAAGCGCAGGCAGCATCTGCAGAGAGGTTTAGGGCTGCGACTGTTTCTCGGGACAGGGAGGAAGAAGCGCAGGCAGCATCTGCAGAGAGGTTTAGGGCTGCGACTGTTTCTCGGGACAGGGAGGAAGAAGCGCAGGCAGCATCTGCAGAGAGGTTTAGGGCTGCGACTGTTTCTCGGGACAGGGAGGAAGAAGCGCAGGCAGCATCTGCAGAGAGGTTTAGGGCTGTGACTGTTTCTCGGGACTGGGAGGAAGAAGCGCAGGCAGCATCTGCAGAGAGGTTTAGGGTTGCGACTGTTTCTCGGGACAAGGAGGAAGAAGCACAGGCAGCATCTGCAGAGAGGTTTAGGGCTGCGACTGTTTCTCGGGACAAGGAGGAAGAAGCACAGGCAGCATCTGCAGAGAGGTTTAGGGCTGCGACTGTTTCTCGGAACAAGGAGGAAGAAGCGCAGGCAGCATCTGCAGAGAGGTTTAGGGCTGCGACTGTTTCTCGGGACAGGGAGGAAGAAGCGCAGGCAGCATCTGCAGAGAGGTTTAGGGCTGTGACTGTTTCTCGGGACAGGGAGGAAGAAGCGCAGGCAGCATCTGCAGAGAGGTTTAGGGCTGCGACTGTTTCTCGGGACAAGGAGGAAGAAGCACAGGCAGCATCTGCAGAGAGGTTTAGGGCTGCGACTGTTTCTCGGAACAAGGAGGAAGAAGCGCAGGCAGCATCTGCAGAGAGGTTTAGGGCTGCGACTGTTTCTCGGGACAGGGAGGAAGAAGCGCAGGCAGCATCTGCAGAGAGGTTTAGGGCTGCGACTGTTTCTCGGGACAGGGAGGAAGAAGCGCAGGCAGCATCTGCAGAGAGGTTTAGGGCTGCGACTGTTTCTCGGGACAGGGAGGAAGAAGCGCAGGCAGCATCTGCAGAGAGGTTTAGGGCTGCGACTGTTTCTCGGGACAAGGAGGAAGAAGCGCAGGCAGCACCTGCAGAGAGGTTTAGGGCTGTGACTGTTTCTCGGGACTGGGAGGAAGAAGCGCAGGCAGCATCTGCAGAGAGGTTTAGGGCTGCGACTGTTTCTCGGAACAAGGAGGAAGAAGCGCAGGCGGCATCTGCAGAGAGGTTCAGGGCTGCGACTGTTTCTCGGGACAGGGAGGAAGAAGCGCAGGCAGCATCTGCAGAGAGGTTTAGGGCTGCGACTGTTTCTCGGGACAAGGAGGAAGAAGCGCAGGTGGCATCTGCAGAGAGGTTTAGGGCTGCGACTGTTTCTCGGAACAAGGAGGAAGAAGTGCAGGCAGCATCTGCAGAGAGGTTTAGGGCTGCGACTGTTTCTCGGGACAGGGAGGAAGAAGCGCAGGCAGCATCTGCAGAGAGGTTTAGGGCTGCGACTGTTTCTCGGGACAGGGAGGAAGAAGCGCATGCAGCATCTGCAGACAGGTTTAGGGCTGCGACTGTTTCTCGGGACAGGGAGGAAAGGAGGAAGAAGCGCAGGCAGCATCTGCAGAGAGGTTTAGGGCTGCGACTGTTTCTAGGGACAGGGAGGAAGAAGCGCAGGCAGCATCTGCAGAGAGGTTTAGGGTTGCGACTGTTTCTCGGGACAAGGAGGAAGAAGCACAGGCAGCATCTGCAGAGAGGTTTAGGGCTGCGACTGTTTCTCGGGATAAGGAGGAAGAAGCACAGGCAGCATCTGCAGAGAGGTTTAGGGCTGCGACTGTTTCTCGGAACAAGGAGGAAGAAGCGCAGGCAGCATCTGCAGAGAGGTTTAGGGCTGCGACTGTTTCTCGGGACAGGGAGGAAGAAGCGCAGGCAGCATCTGCAGAGAGGTTTAGGGCTGCGACTGTTTCTCGGGACAGGGAGGAAGAAGCGCAGGCAGCATCTGCAGAGAGGTTTAGGGCTGCGACTGTTTCTCGGGACAGGGAGGAAGAAGCGCAGGCAGCATCTGCAGAGAGGTTTAGGGCTGTGACTGTTTCTCGGGACTGGGAGGAAGAAGCGCAGGCAGCATCTGCAGAGAGGTTTAGGGTTGCGACTGTTTCTCGGGACAAGGAGGAAGAAGCACAGGCAGCATCTGCAGAGAGGTTTAGGGCTGCGACTGTTTCTCGGGACAAGGAGGAAGAAGCACAGGCAGCATCTGCAGAGAGGTTTAGGGCTGCGACTGTTTCTCGGAACAAGGAGGAAGAAGCGCAGGCAGCATCTGCAGAGAGGTTTAGGGCTGCGACTGTTTCTCGGGACAGGGAGGAAGAAGCGCAGGCAGCATCTGCAGAGAGGTTTAGGGCTGTGACTGTTTCTCGGGACAGGGAGGAAGAAGCGCAGGCAGCATCTGCAGAGAGGTTTAGGGCTGCGACTGTTTCTCGGAACAAGGAGGAAGAAGCGCAGGCGGCATCTGCAGAGAGGTTTAGGGCTGCGACTGTTTCTCGGAACAAGGAGGAAGAAGCGCAGGCGGCATCTGCAGAGAGGTTCAGGGCTGCGACTGTTTCTCGGGACAGGGAGGAAGAAGCGCAGGCAGCATCTGCAGAGAGGTTCAGGGCTGCGACTGTTTCTCGGGACAAGGAGGAAGAAGCGCAGGTGGCATCTGCAGAGAGGTTTAGGGCTGCGACTGTTTCTCGGAACAAGGAGGAAGAAGTGCAGGCAGCATCTGCAGAGAGGTTTAGGGCTGCGACTGTTTCTCGGGACAGGGAGGAAGAAGCGCGGGCAGCATCTGCAGAGAGGTTTAGGGCTGCGACTGTTTCTCGGGACAGGGAGGAAGAAGCGCATGCAGCATCTGCAGAGAGGTTTAGGGCTGCGACTGTTTCTCGGGACAGGGAGGAAAGGAGGAAGAAGCGCAGGCAGCATCTGCAGAGAGGTTTAGGGCTGCGACTGTTTCTCGGAACAAGGAGGAAGAAGCGCAGGCGGCATCTGCAGAGAGGTTCAGGGCTGCGACTGTTTCTCGGGACAGGGAGGAAGAAACACAGGCAGCATCTGCAGAGAGGTTTAGTGCTGCGACTGTTTCTCGGGACAGGGAGGAAGAAGCGCAGGCAGCATCTGGAGAGAGGTTTAGTGCTGCGACTGTTTCTCGGGACAAGGAGGAAGAAGCGCAGGCAGCATCTGCAGAGAGGTTTAGGGCTGCGACTGTTTCTCGGGACTGGGAGGAAGAAGCGCAGGCAGCATCTGCAGAGAGGTTTAGGGCTGCGACTGTTTCTCGGAACAAGGAGGAAGAAGCGCAGGCGGCATCTGCAGAGAGGTTCAGGGCTGCGACTGTTTATCGGGACAAGGAGGAATGGAGGAAGAAGCGCAGGCAGCATCTGCAGAGAGGTTTAGGTCTGCGACTGTTTCTCGGCACAAGGAGGAAGAAGCGCAGGCAGCATCTGCAGAGAGGTTTAGGGCTGCGACTGTTTCTCGGGACAAGGAGGAATGGAGGAAGAAGCGCAGGCAGCATCTGCAGAGAGGTTTAGGGCTGCGACTGTTTCTCGGAACAAGGAGGAAGAAGCGCAGGCAGCATCTGCAGAGAGGTTTAGGGCTGCGACTGTTTCTCGGGACAAGGAGGAATGGAGGAAGAAGCGCAGGCAGCATCTGCAGAGAGGTTTAGGGCTGCGACTGTTTCTCGGGACAGGGAGGAAGAAGCGCAGGCAGCATCTGCAGAGAGGTTTAGTGCTGCGACTGTTTCTCGGGACAGGGAGGAAGAAGCGCAGGCAGCATCTGCAGAGAGGTTTAGGGCTGCGACTGTTTCTCGGGACAAGGAGGAAAGGAGGAAGAAGCGCAGGCAGCATCTGCAGAGAGGTTTAGGGCTGCGACTGTTTCTCGGGACGGAGGAAGAAGCACAGGCAGCATCTGCAGAGAGGTTTAGGGCTGCGACTGTTTCTCGGAACAAGGAGGAAGAAGCGCAGGCAGCATCTGCAGAGAGGTTTAGGGCCGCGACTGTTTCTCGGAACAAGGAGGAAGAAGCGCAGGCAGCATCTGCAGAGAGGTTTAGGGCTGCGACTGTTTCTCGGGACAGGGAGGAAAGGAGGAAGAAGCGCAGGCAGCATCTGCAGAGAGGTTTAGGGCTGCGACTGTTTCTCGGGACAAGGAGGAAGAAGCGCAGGCAGCATCTGCAGAGAGGTTTAGGGCTGCGACTGTTTCTCGGAACAAGGAGGAAGAAGCGCAGGCAGCATCTGCAGAGAGGTTTAGGGCTGCGACTGTTTCTCGGGACTGGGAGGAAGAAGCGCAGGCAGCATCTGCAGAGAGGTTTAGGGCTGCGAATGTTTCTCGGAACAAGGAGGAAGAAGCGCAGGCAGCATCTGCAGAGAGGTTTAGTGCTGCGACTGTTTCTCGGGACAAGGAGGAAAGGAGGAAGAAGTGCAGGCAGCATCTGCAGAGAGGTTTAGGGCTGCGACTGTTTCTCGGGACGGAGGAAGAAGCACAGGCAGCATCTGCAGAGAGGTTTAGGGCTGCGACTGTTTCTCGGAACAAGGAGGAAGAAGCGCAGGCAGCATCTGCAGAGAGGTTTAGGGCCGCGACTGTTTCTCGGAACAAGGAGGAAGAAGCGCAGGCAGCATCTGCAGAGAGGTTTAGGGCTGCGACTGTTTCTCGGGACAGGGAGGAAAGGAGGAAGAAGCGCAGGCAGCATCTGCAGAGAGGTTTAGGGCTGCGACTGTTTCTCGGGACAAGGAGGAAGAAGCGCAGGCAGCATCTGCAGAGAGGTTTAGGGCTGCGACTGTTTCTCGGAACAAGGAGGAAGAAGCGCAGGCAGCATCTGCAGAGAGGTTTAGGGCTGCGACTGTTTCTCGGGACTGGGAGGAAGAAGCGCAGGCAGCATCTGCAGAGAGGTTTAGGGCTGCGAATGTTTCTCGGAACAAGGAGGAAGAAGCGCAGGCGGCATCTGCAGAGAGGTTCAGGGCTGCGACTGTTTATCGGGACAAGGAGGAATGGAGGAAGAAGCGCAGGTAGCATCTGCAGAGAGGTTTAGGGCTGCGACTGTTTCTCGGAACAAGGAGGAAGAAGCGCAGGCAGCATCTGCAGAGAGGTTTAGGGCTGCGACTGTTTCTCGGGACAAGGAGGAATGGAGGAAGAAGCGCAGGCAGCATCTGCAGAGAGGTTTAGGGCTGCGACTGTTTCTCGGGACAAGGAGGAAGAAGCGCAGGCAGCATCTGCAGAGAGGTTTAGGGCTGCGACTGTTTCTCGGGACAGGGAGGAATGGAGGAAGAAGCGCAGGCAGCATCTGCAGAGAGGTTTAGGGCTGCGACTGTTTCTCGGGACAAGGAGGAAGAAGCGCAGGCAGCATCTGCAGAGAGGTTTAGGGCTGCGACTGTTTCTCGGGACAAGGAGGAATGGAGGAAGAAGCGCAGGCAGCATCTGCAGAGAGGTTTAGGGCTGCGACTGTTTCTCGGGACAGGGAGGAAGAAGCGCAGGCAGCATCTGCAGAGAGGTTTAGTGCTGCGACTGTTTCTCGGGACAGGGAGGAAGAAGCGCAGGCAGCATCTGCAGAGAGGTTTAGGGCTGCGACTGTTTCTCGGGACAAGGAGGAAAGGAGGAAGAAGCGCAGGCAGCATCTGCAGAGAGGTTTAGGGCTGCGACTGTTTCTCGGGACGGAGGAAGAAGCACAGGCAGCATCTGCAGAGAGGTTTAGGGCTGCGACTGTTTCTCGGAACAAGGAGGAAGAAGCGCAGGCAGCATCTGCAGAGAGGTTTAGGGCCGCGACTGTTTCTCGGAACAAGGAGGAAGAAGCGCAGGCAGCATCTGCAGAGAGGTTTAGGGCTGCGACTGTTTCTCGGGACAGGGAGGAAAGGAGGAAGAAGCGCAGGCAGCATCTGCAGAGAGGTTTAGGGCTGCGACTGTTTCTCGGGACAAGGAGGAAGAAGCGCAGGCAGCATCTGCAGAGAGGTTTAGGGCTGCGACTGTTTCTCGGAACAAGGAGGAAGAAGCGCAGGCAGCATCTGCAGAGAGGTTTAGGGCTGCGACTGTTTCTCGGGACTGGGAGGAAGAAGCGCAGGCAGCATCTGCAGAGAGGTTTAGGGCTGCGAATGTTTCTCGGAACAAGGAGGAAGAAGCGCAGGCGGCATCTGCAGAGAGGTTCAGGGCTGCGACTGTTTATCGGGACAAGGAGGAATGGAGGAAGAAGCGCAGGTAGCATCTGCAGAGAGGTTTAGGGCTGCGACTGTTTCTCGGAACAAGGAGGAAGAAGCGCAGGCAGCATCTGCAGAGAGGTTTAGGGCCGCGACTGTTTCTCGGAACAAGGAGGAAGAAGCGCAGGCAGCATCTGCAGAGAGGTTTAGGGCTGCGACTGTTTCTCGGGACAAGGAGGAAGAAGCGCAGGCAGCATCTGCAGAGAGGTTTAGGGCTGCGACTGTTTCTCGGAACAAGGAGGAAGAAGCGCAGGCAGCATCTGCAGAGAGGTTTAGGGCTGCGACTTTTTCTCGGGACTGGGAGGAAGAAGCGCAGGCAGCATCTGCAGAGAGGTTTAGGGCTGCGAATGTTTCTCGGAACAAGGAGGAAGAAGCGCAGGCGGCATCTGCAGAGAGGTTCAGGGCTGCGACTGTTTATCGGGACAAGGAGGAATGGAGGAAGAAGCGCAGGTAGCATCTGCAGAGAGGTTTAGGGCTGCGACTGTTTCTCGGAACAAGGAGGAAGAAGCGCAGGCAGCATCTGCAGAGAGGTTTAGGGCTGCGACTGTTTCTCGGGATAAGGAGGAATGGAGGAAGAAGCGCAGGCAGCATCTGCAGAGAGGTTTAGGTCTGCGACTGTTTCTCGGGACAAGGAGGAAGAAGCGCAGGCAGCATCTGCAGAGAGGTTTAGGGCTGCGACTGTTTCTCGGGACAGGGAGGAATGGAGGAAGAAGCGCAGGCAGCATCTGGAGAGAGGTTTAGTGCTGCGACTGTTTCTCGGGACAAGGAGGAAGAAGCGCAGGCAGCATCTGCAGAGAGGTTTAGGGCTGCGACTGTTTCTCGGGACTGGGAGGAAGAAGCGCAGGCAGCATCTGCAGAGAGGTTTAGGGCTGCGACTGTTTCTCGGAACAAGGAGGAAGAAGCGCAGGCGGCATCTGCAGAGAGGTTCAGGGCTGCGACTGTTTATCGGGACAAGGAGGAATGGAGGAAGAAGCGCAGGCAGCATCTGCAGAGAGGTTTAGGTCTGCGACTGTTTCTCGGCACAAGGAGGAAGAAGCGCAGGCAGCATCTGCAGAGAGGTTTAGGGCTGCGACTGTTTCTCGGGACAAGGAGGAATGGAGGAAGAAGCGCAGGCAGCATCTGCAGAGAGGTTTAGGGCTGCGACTGTTTCTCGGAACAAGGAGGAAGAAGCGCAGGCAGCATCTGCAGAGAGGTTTAGGGCTGCGACTGTTTCTCGGGACAAGGAGGAATGGAGGAAGAAGCGCAGGCAGCATCTGCAGAGAGGTTTAGGGCTGCGACTGTTTCTCGGGACAGGGAGGAAGAAGCGCAGGCAGCATCTGCAGAGAGGTTTAGTGCTGCGACTGTTTCTCGGGACAGGGAGGAAGAAGCGCAGGCAGCATCTGCAGAGAGGTTTAGGGCTGCGACTGTTTCTCGGGACAAGGAGGAAAGGAGGAAGAAGCGCAGGCAGCATCTGCAGAGAGGTTTAGGGCTGCGACTGTTTCTCGGGACGGAGGAAGAAGCACAGGCAGCATCTGCAGAGAGGTTTAGGGCTGCGACTGTTTCTCGGAACAAGGAGGAAGAAGCGCAGGCAGCATCTGCAGAGAGGTTTAGGGCCGCGACTGTTTCTCGGAACAAGGAGGAAGAAGCGCAGGCAGCATCTGCAGAGAGGTTTAGGGCTGCGACTGTTTCTCGGGACAGGGAGGAAAGGAGGAAGAAGCGCAGGCAGCATCTGCAGAGAGGTTTAGGGCTGCGACTGTTTCTCGGGACAAGGAGGAAGAAGCGCAGGCAGCATCTGCAGAGAGGTTTAGGGCTGCGACTGTTTCTCGGAACAAGGAGGAAGAAGCGCAGGCAGCATCTGCAGAGAGGTTTAGGGCTGCGACTGTTTCTCGGGACTGGGAGGAAGAAGCGCAGGCAGCATCTGCAGAGAGGTTTAGGGCTGCGAATGTTTCTCGGAACAAGGAGGAACAAGCGCAGGCAGCATCTGCAGAGAGGTTTAGTGCTGCGACTGTTTCTCGGGACAAGGAGGAAAGGAGGAAGAAGTGCAGGCAGCATCTGCAGAGAGGTTTAGGGCTGCGACTGTTTCTCGGGACGGAGGAAGAAGCACAGGCAGCATCTGCAGAGAGGTTTAGGGCTGCGACTGTTTCTCGGAACAAGGAGGAAGAAGCGCAGGCAGCATCTGCAGAGAGGTTTAGGGCCGCGACTGTTTCTCGGAACAAGGAGGAAGGAGCGCAGGCAGCATCTGCAGAGAGGTTTAGGGCTGCGACTGTTTCTCGGGACAGGGAGGAAAGGAGGAAGAAGCGCAGGCAGCATCTGCAGAGAGGTTTAGGGCTGCGACTGTTTCTCGGGACAAGGAGGAAGAAGCGCAGGCAGCATCTGCAGAGAGGTTTAGGGCTGCGACTGTTTCTCGGAACAAGGAGGAAGAAGCGCAGGCAGCATCTGCAGAGAGGTTTAGGGCTGCGACTGTTTCTCGGGACTGGGAGGAAGAAGCGCAGGCAGCATCTGCAGAGAGGTTTAGGGCTGCGAATGTTTCTCGGAACAAGGAGGAAGAAGCGCAGGCGGCATCTGCAGAGAGGTTCAGGGCTGCGACTGTTTATCGGGACAAGGAGGAATGGAGGAAGAAGCGCAGGTAGCATCTGCAGAGAGGTTTAGGGCTGCGACTGTTTCTCGGAACAAGGAGGAAGAAGCGCAGGCAGCATCTGCAGAGAGGTTTAGGGCTGCGACTGTTTCTCGGGACAAGGAGGAATGGAGGAAGAAGCGCAGGCAGCATCTGCAGAGAGGTTTAGGGCTGCGACTGTTTCTCGGGACAAGGAGGAAGAAGCGCAGGCAGCATCTGCAGAGAGGTTTAGGGCTGCGACTGTTTCTCGGGACAGGGAGGAATGGAGGAAGAAGCGCAGGCAGCATCTGCAGAGAGGTTTAGGGCTGCGACTGTTTCTCGGGACAAGGAGGAAGAAGCGCAGGCAGCATCTGCAGAGAGGTTTAGGGCTGCGACTGTTTCTCGGGACAAGGAGGAATGGAGGAAGAAGCGCAGGCAGCATCTGCAGAGAGGTTTAGGGCTGCGACTGTTTCTCGGGACAGGGAGGAAGAAGCGCAGGCAGCATCTGCAGAGAGGTTTAGTGCTGCGACTGTTTCTCGGGACAGGGAGGAAGAAGCGCAGGCAGCATCTGCAGAGAGGTTTAGGGCTGCGACTGTTTCTCGGGACAAGGAGGAAAGGAGGAAGAAGCGCAGGCAGCATCTGCAGAGAGGTTTAGGGCTGCGACTGTTTCTCGGGACGGAGGAAGAAGCACAGGCAGCATCTGCAGAGAGGTTTAGGGCTGCGACTGTTTCTCGGAACAAGGAGGAAGAAGCGCAGGCAGCATCTGCAGAGAGGTTTAGGGCCGCGACTGTTTCTCGGAACAAGGAGGAAGAAGCGCAGGCAGCATCTGCAGAGAGGTTTAGGGCTGCGACTGTTTCTCGGGACAGGGAGGAAAGGAGGAAGAAGCGCAGGCAGCATCTGCAGAGAGGTTTAGGGCTGCGACTGTTTCTCGGGACAAGGAGGAAGAAGCGCAGGCAGCATCTGCAGAGAGGTTTAGGGGCTGCGACTGTTTCTCGGAACAAGGAGGAAAAAGCGCAGGCAGCATCTGCAGAGAGGTTTAGGGCTGCGACTGTTTCTCGGGGACTGGGAGGAAGAAGCGCAGGCAGCATCTGCAGAGAGGTTTAGGGCTGCGAATGTTTCTCGGAACAAGGAGGAAGAAGCGCAGGCGGCATCTGCAGAGAGGTTCAGGGGCTGCGACTGTTTATCGGGACAAGGAGGAATGGAGGAAGAAGCGCAGGTAGCATCTGCAGAGAGGTTTAGGGCTGCGACTGTTTCTCGGAACAAGGAGGAAGAAGCGCAGGCAGCATCTGCAGAGAGGTTTAGGGCCGCGACTGTTTCTCGGAACAAGGAGGAAGAAGCGCAGGCAGCATCTGCAGAGAGGTTTAGGGCTGCGACTGTTTCTCGGGACAAGGAGGAAGAAGCGCAGGCAGCATCTGCAGAGAGGTTTAGGGCTGCGACTGTTTCTCGGAACAAGGAGGAAGAAGCGCAGGCAGCATCTGCAGAGAGGTTTAGGGCTGCGACTTTTTCTCGGGACTGGGAGGAAGAAGCGCAGGCAGCATCTGCAGAGAGGTTTAGGGCTGCGAATGTTTCTCGGAACAAGGAGGAAGAAGCGCAGGCAGCATCTGCAGAGAGGTTTAGTGCTGCGACTGTTTCTCGGGACAAGGAGGAAAGGAGGAAGAAGTGCAGGCAGCATCTGCAGAGAGGTTTAGGGCTGCGACTGTTTCTCGGGACGGAGGAAGAAGCACAGGCAGCATCTGCAGAGAGGTTTAGGGCTGCGACTGTTTCTCGGAACAAGGAGGAAGAAGCGCAGGCAGCATCTGCAGAGAGGTTTAGGGCCGCGACTGTTTCTCGGAACAAGGAGGAAGAAGCGCAGGCAGCATCTGCAGAGAGGTTTAGGGCTGCGACTGTTTCTCGGGACAGGGAGGAAAGGAGGAAGAAGCGCAGGCAGCATCTGCAGAGAGGTTTAGGGCTGCGACTGTTTTCTCGGGACAAGGAGGAAGAAGCGCAGGCAGCATCTGCAGAGAGGGTTTAGGGCTGCGACTGTTTCTCGGAACAAGGAGGAAGAAGCGCAGGCAGCATCTGCAGAGAGGTTTAGGGCTGCGACTGTTTCTCGGGACTGGGAGGAAGAAGCGCAGGCAGCATCTGCAGAGAGGTTTAGGGCTGCGAATGTTTCTCGGAACAAGGAGGAAGAAGCGCAGGCGGCATCTGCAGAGAGGTTCAGGGCTGCGACTGTTTATCGGGACAAGGAGGAATGGAGGAAGAAGCGCAGGTAGCATCTGCAGAGAGGTTTAGGGCTGCGACTGTTTTCTCGGAACAAGGAGGAAGAAGCGCAGGCAGCATCTGCAGAGAGGTTTAGGCTGCGACTGTTTCTCGGGACAAGGAGGAATGGAGGAAGAAGCGCAGGCAGCATCTGCAGAGAGGTTTAGGGCTGCGACTGTTTCTCGGGACAAGGAGGAAGAAGCGCAGGCAGCATCTGCAGAGAGGTTTAGGGCTGCGACTGTTTCTCGGGACAGGGAGGAATGGAGGAAGAAGCGCAGGCAGCATCTGCAGAGAGGTTTAGGGCTGCGACTGTTTCTCGGGACAAGGAGGAAGAAGCGCAGGCAGCATCTGCAGAGAGGTTTAGGGCTGCGACTGTTTCTCGGGACAAGGAGGAATGGAGGAAGAAGCCGCAGGCAGCATCTGCAGAGAGGTTTAGGGCTGCGACTGTTTCTCGGGACAGGGAGGAAGAAGCGCAGGCAGCATCTGCAGAGAGGTTTAGTGCTGCGACTGTTTCTCGGGACAGGGAGGAAGAAGCGCAGGCAGCATCTGCAGAGAGGTTTAGGGCTGCGACTGTTTCTCGGGACAAGGAGGAAAGGAGGAAGAAGCGCAGGCAGCATCTGCAGAGAGGTTTAGGGCTGCGACTGTTTCTCGGGACGGAGGAAGAAGCACAGGCAGCATCTGCAGAGAGGTTTAGGGCTGCGACTGTTTCTCGGAACAAGGAGGAAGAAGCGCAGGCAGCATCTGCAGAGAGGTTTAGGGCCGCGACTGTTTCTCGGAACAAGGAGGAAGAAGCGCAGGCAGCATCTGCAGAGAGGTTTAGGGCTGCGACTGTTTCTCGGGACAGGGAGGAAAGGAGGAAGAAGCGCAGGCAGCATCTGCAGAGAGGTTTAGGGCTGCGACTGTTTCTCGGGACAAGGAGGAAGAAGCGCAGGCAGCATCTGCAGAGAGGTTTAGGGCTGCGACTGTTTCTCGGAACAAGGAGGAAGAAGCGCAGGCAGCATCTGCAGAGAGGGTTTAGGGCTGCGACTGTTTCTCGGGACTGGGAGGAAGAAGCGCAGGCAGCATCTGCAGAGAGGTTTAGGGCTGCGAATGTTTCTCGGAACAAGGAGGAAGAAGCGCAGGCGGCATCTGCAGAGAGGTTCAGGGCTGCGACTGTTTATCGGGACAAGGAGGAAATGGAGGAAGAAGCGCAGGTAGCATCTGCAGAGAGGTTTAGGGCTGCGGACTGTTTCTCGGAACAAGGAGGAAGAAGCGCAGGCAGCATCTGCAGAGAGGTTAGGGGCCGCGACTGTTTCTCGGGAACAAGGAGGAAGAAGCGCAGGCAGCATCTGCAGAGAGGTTTAGGGCTGCGACTGTTTCTCGGACAAGGAGGAAGAAGCGCAGGCAGCATCTGCAGAGAGGTTTAGGGCTGCGACTGTTTTCTCGGAACAAGGAGGAAGAAGCGCAGGCAGCATCCTGCAGAGAGGTTTAGGGCTGCGACTTTTTCTCGGGACTGGGAGGAAGAAGCGCAGGCAGCATCTGCAGAGAGGGTTTAGGGCTGCGAATGTTTCTCGGAACAAGGAGGAAGAAG
Source organism: Hypanus sabinus (assembly GCF_030144855.1). Taxonomy (NCBI): domain Eukaryota; kingdom Metazoa; phylum Chordata; class Chondrichthyes; order Myliobatiformes; family Dasyatidae; genus Hypanus; species Hypanus sabinus. Next base: position 79,548,960 of record NC_082724.1, on the reverse strand, counting down.
CGCAGGCGGCATCTGCAGAGAGGTTCAGGGCTGCGACTGTTTATCGGGACAAGGAGGAATGGAGGAAGAAGCGCAGGTATCATCTGCAGAGAGGTTTAGGGCTGCGACTGTTTCTCGGAACAAGGAGGAAGAAGCGCAGGCAGCATCTGCAGAGAGGTTTAGGGCTGCGACTGTTTCTCGGGATAAGGAGGAATGGAGGAAGAAGCGCAGGCAGCATCTGCAGAGAGGTTTAGGTCTGCGACTGTTTCTCGGGACAAGGAGGAAGAAGCGCAGGCAGCATCTGCAGAGAGGTTTAGGGCTGCGACTGTTTCTCGGGACAGGGGAGGAATGGAGGAAGAAGCGCAGGCAGCATCTGGAGAGAGGTTTAGTGCTGCGACTGTTTCTCGGGACAAGGAGGAAGAAGCGCAGGCAGCATCTGCAGAGAGGTTTAGGGCTGCGACTGTTTCTCGGGGACTGGGAGGAAGAAGCGCAGGCAGCATCTGCAGAGAGGTTTAGGGCTGCGACTGTTTCTCGGAACAAGGAGGAAGAAGCGCAGGCGGCATCTGCAGAGAGGTTCAGGGCTGCGACTGTTTATCGGGACAAGGAGGAATGGAGGAAGAAGCGCAGGCAGCATCTGCAGAGAGGTTTAGGTCTGCGACTGTTTCTCGGCACAAGGAGGAAGAAAGCGCAGGCAGCATCTGCAGAGAGGTTTAGGGCTGCGACTGTTTCTCGGGACAAGGAGGAATGGAGGAAGAAGCGGCAGGCAGCATCTGCAGAGAGGTTTAGGGCTGCGACTGTTTCTCGGAACAAGGAGGAAGAAGCGCAGGCAGCATCTGCAGAGAGGTTTAGGGCTGCGACTGTTTCTCGGGACAAGGAGGAATGGAGGAAGAAGCGCAGGCAGCATCTGCAGAGAGGTTTAGGGCTGCGACTGTTTCTCGGGACAGGGAGGAAGAAGCGCAGGCAGCATCTGCAGAGAGGTTTAGTGCTGCGACTGTTTCTCGGGACAGGGAGGGAAGAAGCGCAGGCAGCATCTGCAGAGAGGTTTAGGGCTGCGACTGTTTCTCGGCGGACAAGGAGGGAAAGGAGGAAGAAGCGCAGGCAGCATCTGCAGAGAGGTTTAGGGCTGCGACTGTTTTCTCGGGACGAGGAGAAGAAGCACAGGCAGCATCTGCAGAGAGGTTTAGGGCTGCGACTGTTTCTCGGAACAAGGAGGAAGAAGCGCAGGCAGCATCTGCAGAGAGGTTTAGGGCCGCGACTGTTTCTCGGAACAAGGAGGAAGAAGCGCAGGCAGCATCTGCAGAGAGGTTTAGGGCTGCGACTGTTTCTCGGGACAGGGAGGAAAGGAGGAAGAAGCGCAGGCAGCATCTGCAGAGAGGTTTAGGGGCTGCGACTGTTTCTCGGGACAAGGAGGAAGAAGCGCAGGCAGCATCTGCAGAGAGGTTTAGGGCTGCGACTGTTTCTCGGAACAAGGAGGAAGAAGCGCAGGCAGCATCTGCAGAGAGGTTTAGGGCTGCGACTGTTTCTCGGGACTGGGAGGAAGAAGCGCAGGCAGCATCTGCAGAGAGGTTTAGGGCTGCGAATGTTTCTCGGAACAAGGAGGAACAAGCGCAGGCAGCATCTGCAGAGAGGTTTAGTGCTGCGACTGTTTCTCGGGACAAGGAGGAAAGGAGGAAGAAGTGCAGGCAGCATCTGCAGAGAGGTTTAGGGCTGCGACTGTTTCTCGGGACGGAGGAAGAAGCACAGGCAGCATCTGCAGAGAGGTTTAGGGCTGCGACTGTTTCTCGGAACAAGGAGGAAGAAGCGCAGGCAGCATCTGCAGAGAGGTTTAGGGCCGCGACTGTTTCTCGGACAAGGAGGAAGAAGCGCAGGCAGCATCTGCAGAGAGGTTTAGGGGCTGCGACTGTTTCTCGGGACAGGGAGGAAAGGAGGAAGAAGCGCAGGCAGCATCTGCAGAGAGGTTTAGGGCTGCGACTGTTTCTCGGGACAAGGAGGAAGAAGCGCAGGCAGCATCTGCAGAGAGGTTTAGGGCTGCGACTGTTTCTCGGAACAAGGAGGAAGAAGCGCAGGCAGCATCTGCAGAGAGGTTTAGGGCTGCGACTGTTTCTCGGGGACTGGGATGAAGAAGCGCAGGCAGCATCTGCAGAGAGGTTTTAGGGCTGCGAATGTTTCTCGGACAAGGAGGAAGAAGCGCAGGCGGCATCTGCAGAGAGGTTCAGGGCTGCGACTGTTTATCGGGACAAGGAGGAATGGAGGAAGAAGCGCAGGTAGCATCTGCAGAGAGGTTTAGGGCTGCGACTGTTTCTCGGAACAAGGAGGAAGAAGCGCAGGCAGCATCTGCAGAGAGGTTTAGGGCTGCGACTGTTTCTCGGGACAAGGAGGAATGGAGGAAGAAGCGCAGGCAGCATCTGCAGAGAGGTTTAGGGCTGCGACTGTTTCTCGGGACAAGGAGGGAAGAAGCGCAGGCAGCATCTGCAGAGAGGTTTAGGGCTGCGACTGTTTCTCGGGACAGGGAGGAATGGAGGAAGAAGCGCAGGCAGCATCTGCAGAGAGGTTTAGGGCTGCGACTGTTTCTCGGGACAAGGAGGAAGAAGCGCAGGCAGCATCTGCAGAGAGGTTTAGGGCTGCGACTGTTTCTCGGGACAAGGAGGAATGGAGGAAGAAGCGCAGGCAGCATCTGCAGAGAGTTTAGGGCTGCGACTGTTTCTCGGGGACAGGGAGGAAGAAGCGCAGGCAGCATCTGCAGAGAGGTTTAGTGCTGCGACTGTTTCTCGGGACAGGGAGGAAGAAGCGCAGGCAGCATCTGCAGAGAGGTTTAGGGCTGCGACTGTTTCTCGGGACAAGGAGGAAAGGAGGAAGAAGCGCAGGCAGCATCTGCAGAGAGGTTTAGGGCTGCGACTGTTTCTCGGGACGGAGGAAGAAGCACAGGCAGCATCTGCAGAGAGGTTTAGGGCTGCGACTGTTTCTCGGAACAAGGAGGAAGAAGCGCAGGCAGCATCTGCAGAGAGGTTTAGGGCCGCGACTGTTTCTCGGAACAAGGAGGAAGAAGCGCAGGCAGCATCTGCAGAGAGGTTTAGGGCTGCGACTGTTTCTCGGGGACAGGGAGGAAAGGAGGAAGAAGCGCAGGCAGCATCTGCAGAGAGGTTTAGGGCTGCGACTGTTTCTCGGGGACAAGGAGGAAGAAGCGCAGGCAGCATCTGCAGAGAGGTTTAGGGCTGCGACTGTTTCTCGGAACAAGGAGGAAGAAGCGCAGGCAGCATCTGCAGAGAGGTTTAGGGCTGCGACTGTTTCTCGGGACTGGGAGGAAGAAGCGCAGGCAGCATCTGCAGAGAGGTTTAGGGCTGCGAATGTTTCTCGGAACAAGGAGGAAGAAGCGCAGGCGGCATCTGCAGAGAGGTTCAGGGCTGCGACTGTTTATCGGGACAAGGAGGAATGGAGGAAGAAGCGCAGGTAGCATCTGCAGAGAGGTTTAGGGCTGCGACTGTTTCTCGGAACAAGGAGGAAGAAGCGCAGGCAGCATCTGCAGAGAGGTTTAGGGCCGCGACTGTTTCTCGGAACAAGGAGGAAGAAGCGCAGGCAGCATCTGCAGAGAGGGTTTAGGGCTGCGACTGTTTCTCGGGACAAGGAGGAAGAAGCGCAGAGGCAGCATCTGCAGAGAGGTTTAGGGCTGCGACTGTTTCTCGGAACACGGAGGAAGAAGCGCAGGCAGCATCTGCAGAGAGGTTTAGGGCTGCGACTGTTTCTCGGGGACTGGAGGAAGAAGCGCAGGCAGCATCTGCAGAGAGGTTTAGGGCTGCGAATGTTTCTCGGAACAAGGGGGAAGAAGCGCAGGCGGCATCTGCAGAGAGGTTCAGGGCTGCGACTGTTTATCGGGACAAGGAGGAATGGAGGAAGAAGCGCAGGTAGCATCTGCAGAGAGGTTTAGGGCTGCGACTGTTTCTCGGAACAAGGAGGAAGAAGCGCAGGCAGCATCTGCAGAGAGGTTTAGGGCTGCGACTGTTTCTCGGGATAAGGAGGAATGGAGGAAGAAGCGCAGGCAGCATCTGCAGAGAGGTTTAGGTCTGCGACTGTTTCTCGGGACAAGGAGGAAGAAGCGCAGGCAGCATCTGCAGAGAGGTTTAGGGCTGCGACTGTTTCTCGGGACAGGGAGGAATGGAGGAAGAAGCGCAGGCAGCATCTGCAGAGAGGTTTAGGGCTGCGACTGTTTCTCGGGACAAGGGGGAAGAAGCGCAGGCAGCATTTGCAGAGAGGTTTAGGGCTGCGACTGTTTCTCGGGACAGGGAGGAAGAAGCGCAGGCAGCATCTGCAGAGAGGTTTAGGGCTGCGACTGTTTCTCGGGACAGGGAGGAAGAAGCGCAGGCAGCATCTGGAGAGAGGTTTAGTGCTGCGACTGTTTCTCGGGACAAGGAGGAAGAAGCGCAGGCAGCATCTGCAGAGAGGTTTAGGGCTGCGACTGTTTCTCGGGACAGGGAGGAAGAAGCGCAGGCAGCATCTGCAGAGAGGTTTAGGGGCTGCGACTGTTTCTCGGGACAAGGAGGAAAGGAGGAAGAAGCGCAGGCAGCATCTGCAGAGAGGTTTAGGGCTGCGACTGTTTCTCGGAACAAGGAGGAAGAAGCGCAGGCAGCATCTGCAGAGAGGTTTAGGGCCGCGACTGTTTCTCGGAACAAGGAGGAAGAAGCGCAGGCAAGCATCTGCAGAGAGGTTTAGGGCTGCGACTGTTTCTCGGGACAGGGGAGGAATGGAGGAAGAAGCGCAGGCAGCATCTGCAGAGAGGTTTAGGGGCTGCGACTGTTTCTCGGGGACAAGGAGGAAGAAGCGCAGGCAGCATCTGCAGAGAGGTTTAGGGCTGCGACTGTTTCTCGGACAAGGAGGAATGGAGGAAGAAGCGCAGGCAGCATCTGCAGAGAGAGGTTTAGGGGCTGCGACTGTTTCCTCGGGACATGGGAGGAAGAAGCGCAGGCAGCATCTGCAGAGAGGTTTAGTGCTGCGACTGTTCTCGGGTACAGGGAGGAAGAAGCGCAGGCAGCATCTGCAGAGAGGTTTAGGGCTGCGACTTGTTTCATCGGGACAAGGAGGAAAGGAGGAAGAAGCGCAGGCAGCATCTGCAGAGAGGTTTAGGGCTGCGACTGTTTCTCGGGACGAGGAGGAAGAAGCACAGGCAGCATCTGCAGAGAGGTTAGGGCTGCGACTGTTTCTTCGGAACAAGGGAGGAAGAAGCGCAGGGCAGCATCTGCAGAGAGGTTTAGGGGCCGCGACTGTTTCTCGGAACAAGGAGGAAGAAGCGCAGGCAGCATCTGCAGAGAGGTTTAGGGCTGCGACTGTTTCTCGGGACAGGGAGGAAAGGAGGAAGAAGCGCAGGCAGCATCTGCAGAG